>NC_135818.1:21439246-21709455 GCF_964213995.1 Mustelus asterias
CCTGAACGAATGGTACACCATCAGGGCAGGCAGTCATCGACAGAAACCTCTCTCCTGTAAACTCCTGTTTGAAAAGAATTGTAATGCCAATTAGTTTCATTATGGCACTTTGAATCGGGGATGCAGCAACCTTACCGAGTGCGAGGCACAGAAGGGACATCTTGGTCAAGAAAGAGGGAAAGTAAACAAGTGAATGTAGGCGACTTGAAGGAGACAACACTCACTGTTTGACAACCTGCCGACTACAGCGGGTGTTTCCCTTACTGGATGTACATTTAAGACAGGCTCCACAATTCGGGCGGCACGGTAGCACAGTGGTTAGCACTGCTGCCTCACAACACCAGGGACCCAGGTTCAATTCCAGCCTCGGGTCACTGTCTGTGCGGAGTCTGCACGTTCTCCCCATGTCTGCGTGGGTTTCCTCCAGGTGCTCCGGTTTCCTCCCGCCATCCAAAGATGTGCGGGTTAGGTGGATTGGCCATGCTAAATTGCCCCTTAATGTCAGGGGGGATAGCAGGGTAAATATGTGGGGTGACAGGGATAGGGCCTGGGCGGGACAGTGGTCGGTGCAGGCTCGATGGGCCGAATGGCCTCCTTCTGTACTGTAGGGATTCTATGAAATGCGAAGAAGTTAGGAGATGGAAGAGGAAGCAGTAGGCAGGGCATTACAACCATTGTTATTCTCCATCCACAGCAGCTTCCTGACCTGCTGCGTGTTTTCCAGTATTATCTATTTATGTTTCAAATTTCCAATATCCACAGTATTATGTTTTTGTAAATGGTTTCTTGCTTATTTTTATTGTGGACACTTCTTAACATTGGTTTCCGGGACCAGTCGAGAGTTAAACCTCATGATCCAGGGAATGTTTTTTACTTGCCCAGATAGCAGTAAACAATCTTGTTGGGTCTGGCAGACAGAAGAACCACACTACATTTGTTTTAGACTTTATCTGCCCAACATATGAGGTGGTGGAGGCTACGTCGCTGAATATGTTTAAAGCGCGGATGGATGGATTCCTGATCGGTCAGGGAATTAAGGGTTATGGGGATCAGGCGGGTAAGTGGTACTGATCCACGTCAGATCAGCCATGATCTTATTGAATGGCGGGGCAGGCTCGAGGGGCTAGATGGCCTACTCCTGCTCCTATTTCTTATGTTCTTATATTCATTTCACTCTGACAGAAGCAGCATACAGGAGCAGGAACAGAGCATATACTGGAAGCACTCTAAAGTACAGAATGTAATAAACAGTAGTAGACTGCTGCCTTAAATTATAAATACCATTATTACTGAGCAGGCCCTTGGTTTTTCCTCACTGCCTAAAGACACTCTTTGGCCTCAATGGATCACAGAACCACAGGAATGTTAAGGCACAAAAGGAGGCCATTTGGCCCATCATGTCTATTCCACACCCCAACCACTTGTTGTATGAAAAAGCTTTTTCTCACATCACATTTGCTTCTTTTGCAAATCACTTTAATGTTCTATGTCTGCACCGGCTCTCCTAATGAGCATCCTGACCTACATCCTGTCTTTTCCCCGTACCCCTGCACATTGTTTCCATTTAAATAATCATCTAATGCCCTCTCGAGTGCCTCGATTGAACCTGCCTCCACCACACTTCCAGGCAGAGCATTCCACACCCCAACCACTCGTTGTATGAAAAAGCTTTTTCTCACATCACATTTGCTTCTTTTGCAAATCACTTTAAATCTGTGCCCTCTCGTTCTTGATCCTTTTACGAGCGGAAACAGTTTCTCCCTCTCCATTCCGCCCAGCCCCATCATGATTTTGAACATCTCTTTCAAATCTCCTCTTAGCCTTCTTCTCTCCAAGGAGAACAGTTCCAACCTCTCCAATCTATCCTCATAACTGGTGTTTCTCATCCCTGGAACATTCTTGTAAACCTCTTCTGCGCTCTCCAATGAGTTCACATCCTTCCTATAGTGTGGCGCCTGTAGACAATGTTCCAGCTGAGGTCTAACTCGTGCCTTGTATAAATTCAGCATAACTGCCTTGCTCTTGTACTCCAGGGAAGTTTTGAGTTCAGCTTCTCCCATTTGAACAAGGACATGTGCTCAAGATCAAACAACTTTTAATTACTGTCCAGTCCATGAAAAAAAAGGCTGCCAGTCAAGCACATTTGAACAAATCACAAACGATGTTTGTAATTAAATTGGACTTGGCCCCATTGTTTCCTGTTGGTTTTTGCTTTGTGTCAATCTCAAGGACTGTACCGAACACAATTTCTCAAAGAGCAGCCGACTTTTAACCCTTTGGGCTAGGGTCGTAGAAAACAGGAGCAGGAATCAGCCACTCAGCCCTTCGAACCTGTTCCACCAATCAATAAGATCATAACCACTTCCTTGCCCTGTCCTTCGTAATCCTCGACTCCCCTGTAGGTCAAAGATTTAACCAACTCAGCCTTGAATATATTCAATGGCCCAAGTTCCACGGCTCTGTGGGTAGAGAATTCCAAAGACTAATGACTCTGAGAAGAAATTCCTCCTCATCTCGGTGTGAAATGGAAGACACCTTGAGGGGAATTTTCCCGTCCCGCCCGCCATAGGAATCCTAGCAGGCTGGGGGGCGGGGGGGGGTGAGAGATTACGCAAAGGTCCGCTGACCTCAGGTGGGACGCAGGATTTTCTGGTTTTGGGGCGAACACAGCCGGAAAATCCCGCCCCTTATTTTTAAACAGTGTCCTCTAGTTCCTCTCAACATCCACCATGTCCAGCTCGCTCAGAATCCCATGCGTTTCAATAACATCACTTCTCATTCTGCTAACTCCAATGACTTTAGGCCCAACCTGCTCAAGGTTTCCTCATAAGACAACCCCTTCATCCCAGGAATCAGCCTAATGAACCTTCTCCAAACTGCTTCCAATGCAAGTATAACCCAGCTTAAGGTAAGGAGACTAATCTCTATACAGTATACTAGATGTGGTCTCACCAATGCCCTGTATGAATATTGCAAGACTTCCCTACCTTTATAGCCCAGTCCCCTTGCAATAAAGGCCAGCTTGCCTTCCTAATAAATTGCTGTACCTGCATGCTAACTTTTTGTGATTCATGTACAGACACCCAGATCCATCTATACTGCTGCATTCTGCAGTTATTCCATTTAAATCACAGTATGTTTTTCTATTCCTGCAGCCAAAATAGGCAACCTCAATTTATAATCCATCTGCCAAATTTTTGCCCATTCACTTAACCTATTCTTTGTAGACTGTCTCTTCCTCAACTTGCTTTCTTACCTATCTTTGTACTGTCAGTAAATGTGGCTACAGCACAGTTGGTTCCTTCATCCAAGTCATTAATATAGATTTAAATAATTGAGTTCCAGCACTGCTCTCTGTGGTGCAACCCTCATTATAGTTTGCCAACCTAAAAATGACACATTTGCCCTGGCTCTCAGACTCCTGTTAGTTGGCCAATTCTCCACCCATGCTAGTGCATCACCCCCAGCACCATGGGCGGGACACTGACCATGCAAAGGCCCGTTGACCTCGGGCAAGATTTTCCGGTCCTGGGGCGCACGCGGCCAGAAAACCCCGCCCCATGAGTTATCTTGTATAGTAACCTTGGATTTAGCACTTTATTGAATGCCGTTTGGAAATGCAGATACACTACATCTACTGGCTCCCCTTTGTCCACACCACTTCTTACATCCTCAAAGAATTTTAGTAAATTTGTCAAACACGATTTCCCTTTCACAAAACCATGTTGCCTCTGCCTGATTGTATTATGATTTTCGACATGTCTTGCAGATGCCTCCTTAATAATGGAGTTCAAATGACAGATGTTATTATTCTAACTGGCCAAGAATTTCCTGCTTTCCATCCCCATCCTTTCTTGAACAGAGGTGTTGTGCTTGCAGCCTTCCAATCCACCGGTAACTTTCCAAAATCTAGCAAATTTATCACAGCCAATGCATCCACTATCTCTACAGCCACTTCTTTCAAGACCCGAGGACGTAGGCTATCAGGTCCAGGGGACTTGTCAACCTTTAGTTCCATTAGTTTTCCCAGTACTTTTTCCCCTAGTGATCACAATTTTTTTCAAGTTCCTCCCTTCGTTTTATCTCCTCTTGGGATGCTGTGTCCCCCCCTCTGGTGCAAAAACAAATACTGGTTCAAAATCATTTCCTTGTTTCCCAGTGTCACCCTCTTAAGGGGCCAGCACTCACTTCAGCTTCTCTTTTCCCTTTTACATACTTGCAGAAGCTCCACTGTATGTTTTACATTTCTTGCTAGTTTTCTCTCCTACTTTAATTTCTCCCTCTTCATTTTTTTTTTACGCATTATTTGCGGATTTCTAAAATTGTCCCAATCATCTGGCCTACCGCTAACTCTTGACAGCGTTGTACACCTTTCCTTTCAGGGAAGGGAGCTCAGCATTAAGCTGATTGTGATAACTAAACATGTTCAGGGTTAATCCTAACAGTCTAAGTATGCATTAAATCTGGTAATAGTTGCTGCCTCAATAAAACAGCTCTAACTTCAACATGTCAAACGTTCTGTATGAACCATTAGGCACCTGGAAAGCATAGAATCATAGAATCCCTACAGTGCAGAAGGAGGCCATTCAGCCCATCGAGCCTGCACTAACAACAATCCCACCAAGGTCCTACCCGTTAACCCCACCTATTATCCCGCTAATCCCCCTGACACTAAGGAGAAATTTAGTATGGCCAATCCCCCAACCTGCACATCTTTGGAGTGCGGGAGGAAACTGGAGCACTCAGAGGAAATCCACAGACACTGGGAGAATGTGCAAACTCCACACAAACAGTGACCCGAGGCCAGAATTTAACCCGGGTCCCTGGCACTGTGGGGCAGCAGTGCTAACCACTGTGCCACCGTGCCGCCCTTTTTTAAAAACTTTTTAAAAGAGATTTTTCTCTCTCCCCCCCCGGGCCCTGCAGCTTGTCTCTCCCCGGGCCCCCCCAACACCTGCTCTTTTCCCTCTCTTTCCCCCAACGGGGAAGGGGAAGAGAATGGTTATAGGCTTTGATTAGTAATATCATCAGAAATATAATTACTAGAACTAGGAGCAGGAGTCGGCAATTCAGCCCCTCAAACTTGCTCTGCCATTTAATACAATCATGGTTGACCTAATTTCTGCTTCAATTCACAAATAATATCACTCGCAATGCATTACTAAGGTGCTACACTGACACACAGCACATGTAAGTAACACTTTTCTCTCTAATATCATTATTGCCACTAACACACAACAGATTTGTTTCATCAGAAGATGCAGCAAACTCCACCAAACACAATCATTTTGTTCAGCGGGAAGAAAAAGCCCAGGGATCTTACCGGAATGGAGAATTCTTCCGCCAAAAACTTCAGTGTGGCAGCTTCACTTGACAGCAAGTTACTGCGCTCTGACAGGTTTCCCTGGAGTCTCGTGTCAAATTCCTTTCGAACTACTGATGCAATCGAGTCCACCACAATCAGCTTAACTCCCTTCAAGATAATGTCTTCCTCCAAAGATTCAAGCCTGCCATTAAAAGAGGGATAAAATTACATTGGCTCTTGAAAGACCATGAAGGATACAGGGGGAGAAGGAGCAGGCAGAGCGCCTTCCTATCCCCACCCCCAGACTATATTCAAAGCTCTATGGGGAAAACAAGGAACAGTCTGTTGTCGTATACATATAAACAAGGCCACAATGTTTCAGTGAAGGACCTTACAAAGTCTAGTCTAGTTGAAATGAGGAAATATGACTAAGTTTGCGCACAGCAAGCTCCCACTAACTACAATTTGATAATAACCAGATAATCTATTGTAGAGACGTTGGTTGAGCAATCACTATTGGCCAGGACACTGGGGAGAATGTGTACATTGCTGAGCCTCAGTTAAACAAAAGACAGAACCTCTAACAGTGCAGCATTCCTTCAGTACTGCCCGAGATTGTCATCCTGGATTTTTATGCTCACATTTCAGGACAGCGGGAGTGCTACCAACAGCGCCACCGTTGACACACGAATCTGAAGTCTGAAAATGTGTCCTCTTGTCAGTCATGATTTCTGGGGGAATATCAAAGTCCATCCCCGATGTCAAAGTGTCAACAGGCTGAACCACCAAGCAGAGTCCACACACAAGGTTACACACAATCTAGTTGTCGTGGTCCATGTAGGTGCCAATGACATAGACAAAACAGGAACTAAGGATCTGCAGAGGGAGTACGAAGAGCTGGGGAACAAATTAAAAAGCAGAACCAACAAGGTGGTAATCTCTGGATTACTACCTGAGCCACGCGCAAATTGGCGCAGGGTTAATTGGATTAAGGAGACAAATGCATGGTTCAAGGATTGGTGTGGGAGGAATGGGTTCGAATTCATGGGGCATTGGCATCAGTATTTGGGCAGATGGGACCTGTATAGATGGGATGGTCTCCGTTTGAACCGTGCTGGGACCAGAGTCCTAGCGAATCGTATCACTAGGGCTGTAGATGGGGCTTTAAACTAATTTATGGGGGGGAGGGTGCAGAGGTAAGACGAATTACGAAATCAATGGTAGAGGAGAGGGAGCGAGTGCAAGTGAATGAGGGCATTCAAGTAGTTAAACGAGTAGAGGGCGAGGGAGAGGTTGATAGCGTTTCATCAAATCGGGTCCAGATAAAAGTTGGAATAAAGACACTTCGCCTGAATGCAAGAAGCATTCGGAACAAAGTTAATGAGTTGATGGTGCAAATCAGCACAAATGGGTATGATCTAGTGGCCATTACAGAAACATGGCTGCAGGGAGACCAGGACTGGGAGATGAATATCCAGGGGTATCAGGCATTTAGGAAGAATAGACAGGAAGGAAAAGGTGGTGGGGTAGCTCTGTTAATAAAAGATAATATCAGGGTAGTAGTGAGGGATGACATAGGCTCTAAGGAACAAAACGTGGAATCGT
This sequence comes from Mustelus asterias, assembly GCF_964213995.1. Classification (NCBI taxonomy): domain Eukaryota; kingdom Metazoa; phylum Chordata; class Chondrichthyes; order Carcharhiniformes; family Triakidae; genus Mustelus; species Mustelus asterias. The sequence goes on from NC_135818.1 coordinate 21,446,157, forward strand.
TATGGGTAGAGATAAGGAATAGTAGGGGGAGAAAGACACTAGTAGGCGTGGTCTATAGGCCCCCAAATAATGTTGAGATGGGGAGGGCTATAAACAAGCAAATAATGGATGTGTGCAAAAACGGAATGGCAATAATCATGGGGGACTTCAACCTGCATATTGATTGGCTGACTCAAGTTGGAAGGGGTGGGATGGAGGAAGAGTTCTTAGAATGCTGTCGGGATAGTTACCTTGAACAGTATGTTACAGAACCAACGAGGGAACGAGTTATCTTAGATCTGGTAATGTGTAACGAGGTAGGTAGAGTTAAGGATGTTCTTGTGAAGGACCCTCTTGGATCAAGTGATCACAATATGGTCGAATTTCTGATACAAATGGAAGAGGAGAAAGTAGGGTCCCATGCCAGTGTCCTCTGTTTGAACAGAGGGAAGTACGATAGGATGAGGGCTGAATTGGCTAAGGTGGACTGGGAGAGCAGTCTGGTAGGTAGGACAGCTGAGGAACAGTGGAGGATTTTTAAGGAGATCCTTTTCAGTACTCAGCAACAATGTCTGTGTGGAGTTTGCACATTCTCCTCGTGTCTGCGTGGGTTTCCTCCGGGTTCTCCGGTTTCCTCCCACAGTCCAAAGATGTGCGGGTTAGGTTGATTGGCCATGTTTAAATTGCCCCTTAGTGTCCTGAGATGCGTGGGTTAGAGGGATTAGTGGGTAAAATATGTAGGGATATGGGGGTAGGGCCTGGGTGGGATTGTGGTCGGTGCAGACTCGATGGGCCAAATGGCCTCTTTCTGTACTGTAGGGTTTCTATGATAATATATTCTGGTGATAAAGAAAAGGGATAACCAGCCGTGGATAACAAAGAAAATTAAGGAGAGTATTAAATTAAAGACTGATGCGTACAGAGTGGCCAGAAATAGTGGAGAATCGGAAGATTGGGAAAACTTTAAGAGACAACAAAGAACGACTAAGAAAGCGATAAAGAAAGAAAAGATAGGTTATGAAGCTAGGCTAGCCCTAAATATAAAAAATGATAGTAAAAGCTTTTACAAATATATAAAAAAGGAATAGAGTGGCAAGAGTGAATGTTGGACCCTTGGAGGACGAGAGGGGGGATTTAATAGTGGGAAATGAGGAAATGGCTGAAACTTTAAATAAGCTTTTTGTGTCGGTCTTCACGGTGGAAGGCACAAATAGTTTACCGAATATTAACGATAGAGGGTTGGTAGGAGGAGAGGTACTCAATACAATTAATGTTACCAGGGAGGCAGTGCTTGGTAGACTAACGGGACTGAAGGTGGACAAGTCCCCGGGCACGGATGGAATGCATCCCAGGGTACTGAAAGAAATGTCAGAGGTAATAGCGGATGCGTTAGTGGTTATTTATCAAAATTCGTTGGATTCTGGGGTAGTGCCGGTGGATTGGAAAACGGCTAATGTTACGCAGCTGTTTAAAAAAGGAAATAGACAAAAGGCGGGTAACTACAGGCCGGTTAGCTTAACGTCTGTAGTTGGGAAAATGCTGGAATCCATCATTAAAGAAGAAATAGCAGGCCATCTGGATAAGAATGGTTCGATTAAGCAGACGCAGCATGGATTCATGAGGGGAAAGTCGTGCTTGACGAACTTGTTGGATTTTTATGAAGATGTGACTAGTGCGGTTGACGGAGGGGAACCGGTGGATGCGGTGTTTTTGGATTTCCAAAAGGCGTTTGATAAGGTGCCTCACAAAAGGTTGCTGAAGAAGATTGGGTCACACGGAGTTGGGGGTAGGGTGTTAGCGTGGATTGGGGATTGGCTATCCGACAGGAAGCAGAGAGTCGGAATAAATGAGTGCTTTTCTGGTTGGCGGATGGTAACTAGTGGTGTGCCGCAGGGATCGCTACTGGGGCCTCAACTATTTACCATTTATATAGATGATCTGGAGGAGGGGACTGAGTGTAGGGTAACAAAGTTTGCAGACGACACAAAGATAAGTGGAAAAGTGAATCGTGTGGAGGGCATAGAAGGTCTGCAGAGAGATTTGGACAGGCTGAGTGAGTGGGCGAGGATCTGGCAGATGGAGTAGAACGTTAACAAATGTGAGGTTATTCACTTTGGAAGAAATAATAGCAAATTGGATTATTATCTAAATGGAAAGAAATTACAACATGCTGCTGTGCAGAGGGACCTGGGGGTCCTTGTGCATGAGACGCAAAAAACCAGTCTGTAGGTGCAACAGGTGATCAAGAAGGCAAATGGGATGTTGGCCTATATCGCAAGGGGGATAGAATATAAAAGCAGAGATGTCTTGCTGCATCTTTACAGGGCATTGGTGAGGCCGCAGCTGGAATACTGCGTGCAGTATTGGTCCCCGTATTTGTGGAAGGATATATTGGCCTTGGAGGGAGTGCAGAGAAGGTTCACCAGGTTGATATCAGAGATGAGGGGTGTTGATTATGAGGAGAGACTGAGCAGATTGGGTTCGTACTCGTTGGAATTTAGAAGGCTGAGGGGGGATCTTATAGAGACCTATAAGATAATGAACGGGCTGGATAGGGTAGAGGTGCAGAGATTCTTTCCACTTAGAAAGGAAACTAGAACTAGAGGGCACAGCCTCAAAATAAAGGGGGGTCAGTTTAGGACAGAGTTGAGGAGGAACTTCTTCTCTCAGAGGGTGGTGAATCTCTGGAATTCTCTGCCCACTGAAGTGGTGGAGGCTACCTCGTTGAATATGTTTAAATCACAATAGATGGATTCCTGATCGGTAAGGGAATTAGGGATTATAGAGATCAGGCGGATAAGTGGAACTGATCCACTTCAGATCAGCCATGATCTTATTGAATGGCGGGGCAGGCTCGAGGGGCTAGATGGCCTACTCCTGCTCCTATTTCTTATGTTCTTATGTACAGGATAGCAGAGCAGGAGCTGGAATTTTGGGATGTTTCCCTCCTTTATCCTGCTCTCTCCAGCAGGTTAGGGAACTGGTACTTATAGCACTGTCACTATAAGCATTCCAGCAGAGAACAGCTAACCCATACTGGGAATAGTAGGGAAGCCATGAAAAAATACTGGGAAGCCATGAAAAAAGCCAGAAAATACCTTTCTTTTTAAAATTCATGTAGCTGTGACTGGCGTGTCTAATTGTACGAAATATGCTGTCGAATGGGCTTTTCTTATCTCCTGTTCCTTTATCAATGTTACAACTGCAAAAACTTTCTATTCAACTATTTACCTATTATACAATCCTACATTCACATTTAACTTGAGACCACAAATAAGATAGTCAAATATTTGTTTAAAGAATGATTTATATGTGTATATATGAGATATATTTAAATAACAATGTTTAACAATAATAGTAATTCAGCAGAACGGTATTAAAACAGCAATGACTATGAAAACAGCAGCAACTAACACAGGCTTTCCTTGTAGACTGAAAAGTCCTCCAAAAACCTGCACATACTCAGAACCCTCAACAGACACCAGAAAAACAATTACTTTGGAGAAAAGGCTTACAAGAACATTCTGTACTCAAAATGACACTCTATCATATCACATAAACCTACAATGGCTTATATTTCACTCCATTACACCTGGAGCCCCATAGAATCTACCCTCGAGCTCCCCCTGCCCCCCTAACTCTCATCTACATGCTGCCCCTCAGCAATATAAACTAAAAATACATTAGGTCCCACCAATACAGTGGGCGGTAGCACAGTGGTTAGCACTGCTGCCTCACAGCGCCAGGGACCTGGGTTCAATTCCGGTCTTGGGTCACTGTCTGTGTGGAGTTTGCACGTTCTCCCGGTGTCTGCGTGGGTTTCCTCTGGATGCTCCTGTTTCCTCCCACAGTCCAAAGATGTGTGGGTTAGGTGGATTGGCCATGCTATTACTCCTTAGTGTCAGCGGGACAGATATAGAAACCCTGCAGTACAGAAAGAGGCCATTCGGCCCATCGAGTCTGCACCGACCACAATCCCACCCAGGCCCTACCCCCATATCCCTACATATTTACCCGCTAATCCCTCTAACCTACGCATCTCAGGACACTAATGGGCAACTTAGCGTGGCCAATCCACCTAACCCGCACATCTTTGGACTGTGGGAGGAAACCGGAGCGCCCGGAGGAAACCCACGCAGACACTAGAGTAAATACGTGGGGCTACGGGGATAGGACCAGGGTGGGATTGTTGTTGGTGCAGGCTCAATGGGCCAAATGGCCACCTCCTGCACTGTAGGGATTCTATGATATTCTCTCTTAACTCCTTTATTGCCGCTGATTTATCAGACTGCTTGTGCCAGCGCCAGTGCTGGTGAGTAAAATTTCCTTCAGTTAAATATGAGGAAGACCAAAGCCGTTGTTTTGCAGCCCCCACAATAAACTCCATTATCTGGTCCCTCTCCATGGCCAATGCCTGAGGCTTAACCTGACTTGTCCGAACCTTAGCATCACATTTAAACCTGGGCTGAGCTTCAAATTCACCTATTTCCACCTCCATAACACCTCCTATCTCTGCCCCTCCCCGACCCTATCAGCTGCTGAGATCTTTATCAGAGCTTCCGTTAACTCCAGACTCCACTATTCCAATGCTCTCTTCTCTGGTCTCGCAATTCCCTTCCTGGTACAGGACAACTACTCTTGCTCCCCAAAGTATGATGCCAGCTTGATAACTCAACTCATCTTTTTGGTATAAAATATGGTTTCATCTCTTCATAAACTGGTTTATTAGCCCAACCCATGAGTATCCTGTGTATGTTGTTAACCTCGCTGCAGTAATCTTTCGATTCAATATCTGGGCTCCTTCTCTCAAGTTCTGAAACACATGTTGACCTATCACAGTAGCAGATGCCCTGGTGTCTACTTCCATCTTAAGAGGTTTTCCATCTCCAGTCTTGAATTGTCCTAGACATCCAGGGTTCCCCTGAACCTAGTGCTCCTACGATTCCCCCTGTAGGGAACATGTTGGACCTGTACTCTCCCCAGTTCCTTTTTGAATGCCTCCCACTGTAGATTTTCCCACATATTACTGTAATACTCTTGGTAAATGGAAAACCTCTTAAGATGGAAGTAGATACCAGGGCATCTGCTACTGGAGGCCAATCAAATCAGTCAGGAGATAAACCATGATTCGTGTAAGTCAACACAGCTGTTTTCAATGGATGAAGCCATGTATGTGAGGAATTTTGGAAGTGGGTCAAGTTGGGTCCCTGGAGTCGTTGTACCCAAAAGTAGCCCGCTGTCTTATCAAGTGGACATAGAAGGAAGGATCGTCCAGAAACACCGAGATCATTTGAGAGAGCGAGAGTTGCCCCAGCAGTCGGTGCTGCCATCAGGAGCGATATTGCTATCTGGGAATGTTTGTCGCCTACCCAAGCATTAAAGTACGAGGTCATCCTGTTACAGGCGCAATTGACATCCCCGTGGAAACAAATGGAACTGAAATGCCTGTGCCTGAAGAGACACATATGTGATTGTCATTTCCACTGACAGCATTCCAATGGAAGCACCCCAGACAGAGAGGTTACACCACTCCATTAGGAATTGGAAACCACCTGAAAGACTTGCTTTCTAATGGACTGGATTCATGCGTTAAATTTTAAATTATCAGGGACTACATAAATTAGTTGTCAATTGCATAAAAGAACTTTGAAGCGGAGAGATGTGGTGATTGTCCCTTTAAGAGCCACATGACCCAGGAAACCAATCATGGGCCAGGTTGGGGGTTCACCTTGGTGAGCAGGGGTTTTTGTTCCAGATCTTCTCAGGAGCTGGCTGCAACCATGAGGCTGAAAGCCTCTGTATAGCCTTTACCAGTAAATAAACGTGTTGTTGTTTTTCCCTTCACTGGCGAACTAGAATTATTATAACCATGTTCCTTAAAATCTATCTCTTGCATCACGTTTTTGCTCAGCTGTCCTAATATCTTCTTATATGACTCTATGTCAAATGTTGTTTGATAATGCTCCTGTGAAGTAACACTTTACTGTGTTAAAGGTGCTATATAATTACAAGTTGTTGCTGTAAAGAAAGGAGAACAGGAGAAAGAGAAAAAGAAAGGACTAATTTCAAAAGGTTTTTAATCAATGGAATGAGTTTTGGAACAAGCAGAGGTTGTGACGCACAAACTCAATGCCTTTCTTTCACCTTTCTCTTTTTCCAGAGGAGAGTTGGGGGATGGTCTGAGAATCAAGTTAAAATCAGACAAAAGAAAACAGCAGGTACCTTTTCAGTACATCCAAGCAAGTGAGTTCACGATACAGGTGAATCCTGTTGGTCATTGCGATCAATTTCTGGTCTGCACAAAAGTAATTAGGAAATCGGCACCTCGCTATCTCTATCAACCTGAAACCCAACAAAACAATGTCAGAAAATACAGAAATTTCAATGCCATCAGGAGAGCTCACACAGCATAAAAGGGCCAAGCACACTCCATTACAACACACAGGAGCAATTAACATCTTTTAAAAAGGACAAGTGCTGCACGCACAGGCTTGTGGGCACTATTATTAGAGTCACAGTCCCCTAACTATTTACATAAATCTGAATAAAAAACCCAAAACGGATCGCAATATCCCTCAAAACGTTCATTCGCATTTACTGGTGCTGTGTGAGGGAGGCGTGTTGGTCCAGGAAAACTTCCCCAATTCTTCAAATAGTTACGGGTCTTTACTATCCACTGAAATGGGCTGGAATAGACGGACAGGAAGCATTTTATCTGAAATTTTATCTGAAAGATAGCACCACCAAAGAAGAACTCCCTGAACACCACCATGATGTGTTGGCCTTGCCTCTGTGCCAGCAGCCTTCTGAGTCAGACTGAGCACGTTTACCAATGCTGCTGGAAGCTCTAGAATAATGACTTGAAAACAAATCTCACAAATACATCGTCAGTGTAACTCTTGTGTAACTTAACCTGCAAACATGGAACTCAGCTCAGCTCATGTTCCAGTTCCACAACTAATATAAATTTGGACCCTGATGCTGGTCAACAGAGGGCAGTAAAACGGAGAAGTAAATCATTGATTTTGCATTGATTCTGGGACTGCTTAGCTCTGCCTCTGTGCTTAGCATGCAAGTAGCTCCTTGCAGTAGCTTTGTTAGGTCCATATCTCATTCTAGAACATGTCTGGTTCTCTTCCTGTCACTTTCCGCCCTCTGCATTGAACCCAAGTTGCTTTCCTTGCTTGATGGTGATCGAGCCACCAGGTTACATTTTGTGGTGACGTACAATACTATTGCTGCTGACGGTCTTATGGAAGGGTTGCTAATGTATCCTTAGTTTTGTTCCACTTAATACATGAGGACGACAACAGTGGTGGAAATTCTACATTCTCTTCATAACACTGAGCAGTGGTCCCTTTTACTAATGCTGCTATATTCAGGTGATTTGGCAACAGGGTGAGGGAAGACTCAAGAAAGTTACTTGAGAATGTTGGTTCCCTCACCATTTGAATCAGACCCACTCTGGCAGCTGTGACCTTCAGGAATCAGCCAGAAATGGTGCTGGTGAGTGACTTGAAATTTGTTGTGCAGAGTATATTCACTGCTCTCACTTCCTCAAGTGATGGAGAAGTAGTGATTCGCAGGTTGAAGGAGTTATTATGTCGTGATCAGCACGAGATTTTATTGCAGTCAATGTTAAACCTAACTGTACAACATGGTCCCTGTACCTTCCATGGGTTTATGATGGCAATATGACTGGACATACCCAAGGATGGTGCTGGAGGGGGCACAGATGTTGGCTGAAAGATATGATTCTGCTATAACTACAGTAAGAAGTCTCACAACACCAGATTAAAGTCCAACAGGTTTATTTGGAATCACGAGCTTTTGAAGCGCTGCTCCTTCCTCAGGTGAGTCCACAGTACCACGACAGGGAAGTCCATTGTCAACTTGTCGGACGACACCCTTCAACCAGACTCACCTGAAGAAGGAGCAGCGCGCCAAAAGATCGTGATTCCAAATAAGCCTATTGGACTTTAACCTGGTGTTGTGAGACTTCTTACCGTGCCCACCCAAGTCCTACGCCAGTATCTCCACATCATGGCTATAACTACAGTCAGGCTGTTGCTTGACTTGTCTACGGGTCAGTTCTCCCAGCTTTGCTAACATCTAGAAATGTTGTTGAGGAGAGCCTTGCAGAGATTAAATGGCTTGAAATTGCCTTCCTTCATTCCAATGAGACGCTGATGGATCTGTCTGATTTCCCCATTCAACAGGTTCGCTTACTAGGACACCATCCTGCCCAAGAGTCAGCCACCTGGTGTGGACTGGAGTCATATTTAGCCGAGACCAGGTAGGGGTAAAAGGTTTTCTTCCCTCATAAAGGACGTGGATGAAGCGGTTGTGATTTCACTAACAAGTTGTCATTTTCTGTGCTCGCCAATAAAACACTAGATTTATTAAATTTAATTTCCCAATGTACCATGGCAGGATTTGGACACTCAATCACGGGACGACCATACTGGTTCTGGTATTAAATATTGTAACTGCTCCTCTCACCTTTCAGCACTAAAAGCAGACTCAGTGTCGATGTAAATGACAGCTCCATCCAGGCCGCCCATACTGATAGGCAAGGTGGCCAATACACTCAGCATCATACAGAATTGTGTCTTGCCACAGCCCGAAGGTCCAGTCACCTAAAAACAGAGAACGTTATTGGGAACTGTTCTATGAACAACACCAGACCAACAACTTTGTAAGTAACACATACCACATCCTTAAAACAAACCTTGTTCCACAAATTGATTCATACAGTTGGAATACAAAAGGCAAAGTTCATAAGATATAGGAGCAGAATTAGGCCATTCGGCCCATTGAGTCTGCTACGCCATTCAATCATGGTTGATGTGATTCTCATCCCCATTTTCCTGCCTTCTCCCCATAACCCTTCAACTCATTACCAATTAAAAATCTGTCTAACTCCGGCTTAAATTTACTCACTGTCCCAGTTCATCAAGGCCTCATACAACTGATGCCCTGCAACACTCTCTTCACCTCCACCTCACCAGAATGAAATAAAAACTCCCTCAGTTGTAAGTGCACCAAGTATTGTGGTACAGATCAGGATGTTCCCAGGTTTGATTTCCTGCTCTGGATTGAATCTCTCCAAAGCCAGCACATCCTTCCTTAGGTATGGGACCCAAAACCGCTCACAAATGTTCCATATGCCATTCCACCACTGCCTCCTTCCCTTCCTAACCAATGATCTGCTTACCCATGCGCAATTCCAGATCTGCCAGGACCACTTGCTCCAGACCTCATTACAACCTCAGTCCAAACATGGACAAAAGAGCTGAATTGCAGAGGCAACATTCAACTGAGTTTTTAAAAAATATTCATTCACGAGATACTGTCATCAACAGCAAGTCATCATTTATTTCCAAAATTTTAACACAGCAATGAAAGATGGAAGGAATGGCTCCACACGTCCAGTTCAGGATAGTAGGCGACTAGGATTTTGGAGTTGATGGCATTGCCACATATCTCCTGGAAAACTCCCCACTTATCTGGACGACTGCAGTTACGACAACACTAATTAAAATCAACGCTGTCCAGGACAAAGCAGTCCACTTAATTGGCATGGCGACTTTGGCAACACCTCTCAAACCTGCAAACTCCACCTCTGAGAAGGACAAGGTCATGTGGTGTATGGAAACAACATTAACTCCAAGTTCCCTTCATACAACACCCTGACTAAGAAACATATTGCTGTTTTTTTCAACATTCTGAGTCAAAATCCTGAAACTCCCTCCATAGCACTGCTGCAGAGCACCTTCATACACTGGCAGCAGCGGCTCAAGAAGAAGGTCCACCCCATCTTTCCAGACTTTTCTGCAATACCATTTTCCAAGGATCAATTTTTAAAATTATCAGCGGCTGCTAATCCATCAAGGGTCATCTCCAAAAGAAGAGAGGTCGTGTCTTAAAAGAACGCCCGTGGCTTAAAAGACATTTCTGGAACAAAGGTCATATCTACTCATCTTAAGATTGATGTTACACTTTCAGTTCCTATTAGAATTGGTGTTTGTGTCCAGGGATCAACATAGCAATTGAGTCACTGATGTACAAATTGAGCATTCAGGCAGAAGTTGGAATAACAGATCAGGATGTTCCCAGGTTTGATTTCCTGCTCTGGATTGAGTTGCCCCCTCTATACTACACTCCCATGTCTGCGAAGGAGAAGAAAATCAATTGGTTATGGCTGCCACAGATGCTCGTCTGTGATGGGTGTGCAGAGATATCACTGAGCAACAGTGGCCCCCCCACCACATCAGGAGCTGCATGCTTCAGGAAGAGGAACAAAAGTGGCTGTAGCCCAGAAACACAACATGCTGGGACAACCCAGGAGATTCAGCCATGGTCCGTGCCACCTTCTTAAAAAATCACGGCTCATCTTTTACCTTAAATCTATCTTCCTGCACAAGGCCAGATTGCTCGATTCCCTTATCATCCAAAAACCTATCAATGTTGGTCTTGAATATACTTAACAACTGAGCCCACACCTTTCTGGGATAAAAATTCACAACACTTTGAGTGAAGATATTTCTCCTCATCTCAGTCCTAAATGGTTGATTCTTTATTCTGAGTCTACGACCCATTAAATTCAAGACCCTGCCACCAAGGGAAATATCCTCATCACATCCACCCTGTTAAGCCTCATTTAAATTTTATATGTTTCAATGAGATCATCTCGCATTCTTCTAAACTCTAGGGAGTAAAGGCCCCATCTCTTGTAATGCTTGTTGTTTTCAGGTAGATTGAGAGAACAGCCAACATGCCAAGGTACACCGCTACAAATGATCATCAGAATTACCGTGGCCATATTTTGCTTCTGTTAATCCTCACAGTTCAAAAATAATGCAGATTGTGTGGAAAAGCTAGCACACCAAGTCCAGCAATTCGGATTTCAGGACTGACCTCCTTGTTCTCTCAAATCGACAGTCTTCAAGTTGACAGCAATTCAAGAGGTGAAACATGAATGCTGCTTTCAGCCACAATTCAGGTTTCTACTGAAGTTGGGAAAGCTGAGCCCAGCATTAAACATTCCTGTCATCCTCCATCATGTTAAAGCTTCTCTAATTGTTCCCAGTCGCTTCTCCGTAACTACCCAAAGATGCTGTAGAGATTGACAATTTGCTACACAGGAAAATCAATATCAATGGGTTCTTCGAGATACAAGCTGCCTTGAAGCCACCACACCTGTGGACCCATCTCGGATCAACCGATAGATGTGGTTCACTCCTATTATTCTCTAACTCCTGCTTCATGAATATGGATCATTTGTCATAGCGAGAGAGGGACTGAGACCTGTCCCAGTCTCCATACTAAGGAATGCCCAATTTAGGAGCAACAAAGATTAGTGTCCACTTGACTGATCAGATCAACACAAAATGGCTGTTCCTGACACCAAACTAAGTGGGCAGTATCCAGTCATAAAAATGTCCAGGGAGCCTGATTAGGTCATCTAACCTGTATCACAGTTAGTGAATCCAAACATCCAACACTGGGAATTAGGGGGTTGGTGAAATCAGGGCTCAATCTAATTCAGTCTTAACTTGATCTATGTTGAGGGCAAATTTTTGCTGCTCAGCCAGTAAGCAGTTTTGCACAGCATTGCATTCATGCAAAGTAAAACCGAGAGCAATCACACATATCTCTGAGTTACTCCAATGCAGCACATGTTGTGCTGTGAAAACACTAGAGGCGTGATCTTACTGGCTCACCACACCAATCCATCAGCGTGGCAAGCCGCTAAGATAGGGTTCATGCCTGGTTTCTCACCTCTCGCAATCTTGCTGGCCCCATTTTGCCAGCAAAACCATCCTCGTGCCCAGGAAGGGTGAGGCTGATTTAAATATGAATAACATGTTTAACATGTCATTGGGTGGGACTGGAGGCTATTGAAGTCCCTTGGACTGTCCAGGGCTGGAAAGGGCGTACGGGGCAGTACCAAGAGGGCGGGACCTGATGGATAGGAGCCTGACCGGGGGATAAGGTCCATAGGAGGGGAGGGAAGGGGGAACTTCAGGGAGTTAAGTAAAATAAAGTTTATTTATTAATCACAAGTAAGGCTTACATTAATACTGCAATGAAGTTTACTGTGAAATACTGTGAAAGTCAGGGCGGCAGGGTGGGAATTGCGAGGGGTGGTGATCAACTGGGGGGACAATTGGCCAGGGAGACGATTGAGTGGAGGGGGGTGGCAGATTGACAGATCTCCGAGTATATGTGTACACAGTGTACTGGGAGATTGGAACGCCTGCGCAATGGCGCCCCTTGAGCTCAGCAGTTGGCTTCTCAAGCCTTCCCGCCCCAAACCTCCCCAACCGCCCCCCGCCAACCACCCCCCCACTCCACCCCCGACCCCCCCAATTCTGTCCTAGGTATTAAAATAAGGACAGGACGAGAGTGCTTTTCAGAGAGGAGGTTTCTTGAACCATACCTCAGTCAGAGTTCCACAGGCTAGTCCACCGTGAAGGACCTTGTCCAGTTCAGTCAGAGAGGTGGGGAAGAAAGCAGTGGAGGGTTGGGAACATCTTTCGACCTTCATTTCAAGTGCCTAATAACAAAGACAAATGTTTAAATCAAGAGCAGCCTACCAGTAACTTCAAATGTTAGCAGTCAGAAAGTTAAACAAATATCAGGATCAGATTTTAAACTGCTGTGTGGAAGAACAACTGGCAATTTGCAGATAAACTAGGTGGATTTTGTACCAGGTGCGCAATCGGCCTATTTTAGGACCTGGGCAGCAAATTGATCCTTTAATTCAGTTATTTATTTTGTTGTCTCAATTTTCTCCCATCTTCTGAAGATGCCAACTCCTGCCAAGATATAGTTCTATCAGCCCTGATTGTCCTCGCACTATGCACTGTCCATGGAGAAATCCAGACTGTGGAGCATATCACAACTAAGATATGTTGGCACTCCTGACCCAAGTGTCTTTCATTGGTCGAAGTTGACTCCCAGTGAATTTTTTTAATTCTCATCCATCTTTTCGAGTCCTCCATGGGCTCACCCCTCCCTATCTCTGTAATCGCCACGATCCTCCGAGATAGCTACACTCCTCTTGTTCATCCCTACCTTTATTTGCTCCACCATTTAATTGCCCCTTCTGTTGCCTAGGCCCCGAGCTCTGGAATACAAAGCCTCTCCACCTTTCTTTCCATCTTCAAGACACTCCTTAAAACTTAACACTTTGACCAAGCTTTTGGACATCTGACCTAATATCTCCTTAGGTGGCTTGGTGTCATACTTTGCTTTATAATACTCATTTTTTTTATTCTTCCATGGGACATGGGCATCACTGGCAAGGACCAGCATATATTGCCCATCCCTAATTGCCCTCGAAATGAGTGGCTTGCTAGGCCATTTCAGAGCACAGCTAAGAGTCAACTACATTCTGTGGCTCTGGAGTCACATGTAGTAAGAAGTTTAACAACACCAGGTTAAAGTCCAACAGGTTTATGTAGCCAGACCAGGTAAGGACAGCAGATTTCCTTTAGGGAAACAGATGGGTTTTGATGACAATTGACAATGGTTTAATTGTTATCAGTAGATTTTTAATTCCAGATTTTTATTGAATTCAAATTCCACCATCTGCTATGGTGGGATTTGAACCCAGACCCCAAGAGGATTACTCTGAGTTACTGGTCCACTGACCATAAGACCATACGATTTGGGAGCAGAATTAGGCCACTTGGCCTATTGAATCTGCTCCGCCATTCAATCATGGCTAATATGACTCTCATCCCCATTCTCCTGCCTACTCCCCGTAAGCCTTGATCCCCTTATTGATCAAAAACCTATCTTTGTCTTAAAGACACTCAATGATCTGGCCTCCACAGTGCTCTGTGGCAATGAGTTCCACAGATTCACCACCCTCTGGCTGAAGAAATTCCTCCTCATCTCAGTTTTGAAGGAGTGTCCCTTCACTTTGAGGTTGTACCCTCGGGTTCTAGTCTCTCCCATTAGTGGAAACATCCTCTCTACGTCCACTCTATCCAGGCTTTTCAGTATTCTGTAAGTTTCAATTAGATCCCCCCTCATCCTTCTAAATTCCATCAAGTATAGACCCAGACTCCTTGATCGCTCATCTGACAAACGCTTCTTGTAAACGTCCTCTGGACCCTCTCCAAAGCCAGCACATCCTTCCTTAGGTATGGGACCCAAAACCGCTCACAAATGTTCCATATGCATTCCACCACTGCCTCCTTCCCTTACTAACCAATGATCTGCTTACCCATGTGCAATTAGAGTTCTGCCAGGACCACTTGCTCCAGACCTCATTCCAGCCTCAGTCCAAACATGGGCAAAAGAGCTGAATTGCAGAGGCAACATTCAACTGAGTTTAAAAAAAATATTCATTCACGAGATACTGTCATCAACAGCAAGTCATCATTTATTTCCAAAATGTTAACACAGCAATGAAAGATGGAAGGAATGGCTCCACATGTCCAGTTCAGGATAGTAGGCGACTAGGATTTTGGAGTTGATGGCATTGCTACGTATCTCCTAGAAAACTCCCCACTTACCTGGACGACTGCAGTTACGACAACACTAATTAAAGTCAACACTGTCCAGGACAAAGCAGTCCACTTAATTGGCAAGACGACTTTGGCAACACCTCTCAAACCTGCAAACTCCACCTCTGAGAAGGACAAGGTCATGTGGTGTATGGAAACAACATTAACTCCAAGTTCCCTTCATACAACACCCTGACTAAGAAACATATTGCTGTTTTTTTCAACATTCTGAGTCAAAATCCTGAAACTCCCTCCATAGCAGCACTGCAGAGCACCTTCATACACTGGCAGCAGCGGCTCAAGAAGAAGGTCCACCCCATCTTTCCAGACTTTTCTGCAATGCCATTTTCCAAGGATCAATTTTTAAAATTATCAGCGGCTGCTAATCCATCAAGGGTCATCTCCAAAAGAAGAGAGGTCGTGTCTTAAAAGAACGCCCGTGGCTTAAAAGACATTTCTGGAACAAAGGTCATATCTACTCATCTTAAGATTGATGTTACACTTTCAGTTCCTATTAGAATTGGTGTTTGTGTCCAGGGATCAACATAGCAATTGAGTCACTGATGTACAAATTGAGCATTCAGGCAGAAGTTGGAATAACAAGCGATTTATGCCCACATCTTCCCACCCCAGTCATGCTGAAATGAAACAGTGAAAGGAAGGTAAGGAGCTTGAGAGAGACAAAAATTCTTTTTTTTAAAAACAGCAATGACTGCAGAGATGTGGGACGACCCTATACAGGTACAATAGATCAAATGGCCTCCTTCTGTGCTGTATGGCACTTTAGAATAGCACATATTCTCCAACAGTGCCTTGATGACCCTCGTCAGACCCTAGTCAGACCCCACTTGGAGTACTGTGCTCAGTTCTGGTCGTCTCACTCTTGGAAGGATGTGGAAAAGATTGAAAGGGTGCAGAGGAGATTTACAAGGATGTTGCCTGGATTGAGTGGCATGCCTTATGAGGATAGGCTGAGGGAGCTCGGTCTTTTCTCCTTGGAGAGACGAAGGATGAGAGGAGACCTAATAGAGGTGTATAAGATGTTGAGAGGCATAGATCGGGTGGACTCTCAGAGGCTTTTTCCTAGGGTGGAAATGTCTGCTACGAGAGGACACAGGTTTAAGGTGCTGGGGGGTAGGTACAGGGGAGATGTTAGGGGTAAGTTTTTCACAGAGGGTGGTGGGCGAGTGGAATCGGCTGCCATCAGTGGTGGTGGAGGCGAACTCAACAGGGTCTTTTAAGAGACTCCTGGATGAGTACATGGAGCTTAATAGGATGGAGGGATGTGTTCGGCACAACTTGTGGGCCGAAGGGCCCGTTTGTGCTGTAGTTTTTCTATGTTCTCTGTACCAAAGAGCAATCTTCTGTCTCATGTGAAGATTTCCATCCTCAAAAAACTGAGGAAGAACATGCACAGCAGAGGAGGACAGAAGGGGACGGAATCAAGGAACAAATTACAGAATTGGAAGTCAATACCAAATATCTCTCACAATTAATTAATAATCTTTACTTACGGTGACCATTTTAGGAGCACAAGCCCTGCTGACAGTTTTTGCTAGTGCAGAAACCTTCTGGATATTCTGACCTGTGAACTTCATTAACTCCAGAGGAGAAAGTGATAGAAAGTCCTGTTAAAAATCAAAGACAGAGTCTCAAAACCAAGTGATTACGAATCTGTAAGTGACAGGGTGGGTAAGAAAATTGGGACAGAGGCAACCATCAGTTGTATGTACATAGTGCCTTTAGCAAAGCCACATTTCCAAAATAAACCCACTAAACTATGAACAAAAATTCAGAGAAAGCTAAAGGAGATGATCACAGGGGAAGGCCTAGAATCTGGACAGAGATGATGTTAAGCTAATTGGTTTCTAATGAAGACTCAGATTTATATTGTACCTTTCACAACCTCTGGACAAGGTGTTTTGTAACCAATTAAGTCATTTTTAGAAGTGCAGGCTCTTAACGTTCCCATTAAGCTCGCTGCATGGCAACCCAAAAGCCAAGCTGGCTGAGCACAAGTTGATCCCTTTAAATTACTGCACATGTGCAGCAGCACAAAAAGAATTAAAGGGGTAGAACGCTTTAAGACATTGGCTTGCAGTCAAAAATGAGAGAACATTGCCACTCTTGTAATATAGGAAACATGGCCGCAAGTACGTGCATAGTGGAGATTCCATACACAGGAAAGTGATAATAACCAATCTTTTTTAGTGATGTTGTTTGAGGGATAAATACTCATACAATACTAGGGAAAAACTTCCCAGCTCTTCTCCAAACAATGCTACAGGATCTTTTAGGTCCATCCGAGATCAGATGCAGCCTCATTTTAATGTATCATACAAAAATGGCATCTCTGACAGTGCAGCAGTCACACTCCTTGGAGGGTCAGTCTAGATTATGTGTTCAAGTCCTTGGAGTAAGACTTGAGCCCATGACCATCTGACTCAGAGGGGAGTGCGTAACTAACTGAGCCAGACGTGAAAATTTGAATGCAGGCCCATCCTGGGCCTTAGTCACAGATGCTGAGGAAGCACAAAAAGGCTAGAATTCAAACTCAGGAGAGAGAAGATGGAAGGTAAGACTGAACAACGTTCCAGAGACAAAACAGAGTGAGGCCAGACAGGAAATCTATAAACCAGGTCAAGGATTTTGACATTGACTTGCAGTTCAGGAAGCCAATCCTCAAGAATTGGAGTCAAGAATGTCCTCTTGGGTGTGAATTGTAGCATTGTTCACTCTCATTAACCGTTTCTCTTTCCAGTTTTACTATTCTGTTCAATGAGTTGTTGCCCTTAGGATATTTTTGTGGGAGTTGTCTTCATGATGCCACACCCAAGAGGACATTAGTCTATGAGGCCATAAATTAAGTTTTCTGTAGTGTACAGCAGTTTGCTATAAGCACTTTAAGTTGATTACAGCATCATTCAGCACCATTCCAGTCCAGTCACTGTCTTACCTGACAGTTTACAATCTGGTGTTTGCTAAGCCTCTCACACAAATCTGAAGGTAAGCCAGTCCTCTTCAACTTTCTGTTCGCCATGTTTTGCAACCTAGTTTAGGAAAATGAAATGATATTGAACCAGATGCAAACAACTGCCCTATTACATCAAAGAATGTACAAATTGTTTTTATCCCACAGTCATCCAATATCCACACACATATGCTTCCCACAGGAGCTACAACTTGGGGTCAGTTTAAAAATAAGAAGCCGCCCATTTCAGACAGAGGAGAATATTTTTCTGTCAAAGGGCTTTGGAGCCGCCTTCCCCAAAAGGCAGTGCAAAGCAGAGTTTTTGAATATTTCTAAGGCAGAGGTAGATAGATTCTTGATAAACAAAGGGGTGAAAGTTATCAGGGTAGGTAAGAGGTTACAATCAGATCAGCTATAATCTTATTGAATGACAGAGCAGGTTCAAGGAGCTGAACTATCTATTCCGAACTCGCACGTGTATACAAGTCAGCAAGCCAGACATGCCAACTGCCTTGGAACATTTTCACCACCGTAAAGGTGTTGTATGAATACAAGTTGTTGAGTGTCAACTCTGGCCGATTTGTGCCTTCCCATACACCGGGATGTTGTCAATGAAAGTAATGTGCAGCTGACATCTGCTGCATCGACACAGGTAAGGGGCAGGGGACAAACTTAGGGCCTTCCTAGGTCCAACATCCACTGTTTGCAGAAAGACCAGACATCTCACACTCCTGATTTCAATGCACCGCTGGTAAAATTATGCCACACACTGAATACACCAGATGAGATACGTTCAACATGTGGAGAACATCAGCGCTATTCAACTGAGGTTATGTACCATTTATTGGGCTTTATTGGTAAGTACCATGGGTGGTGGGCAGAAAACGAAATGACCACTAAAACAAAAGCAAAATGCTGCGGATGCTGGAAGTCTGAAATCAATAAGAGCAGAAGATGCTGGAAAAGCTCAGCAGCAATGAGCAGAGCGGAAGGAGAGATGGGAGATGGAAATTGTCCCTATCTGACCCAACCTTCCCCCCCTGGGCCCACTCACTGTTTTCCCCTCACCCCCGGCCGCGCATGCCCGTCCTCCACCCGCTCAAACATCTGCGCTCCTAGTGGTCCCCGCCCTCAGCCGCTGCCGCCAATCCCAGTGCAGGATACCGGGGGCGCGTGACGGGCCGCTCTTCCATTGGCTTCCGGGCTCCGCCAATCGGAAAGGGGTCACCCAGCCTCCGCCAATCAGACAGGGGCCTCCCAGCCGCAGCCAATCACCATGCAGGAGGGCGGGGGCCCGGAGCTTCAGCGCCTGCGCCAAGGGTAGACGTTTCCTGCGCGTGCGCACCGCTCCGAGAGTTACCATGGAAACAAAGGCGCCTTCATTCGGCTCCTCCAACCTTCTTTCTGGTAATGGCGTCTGGAGTCCATCCCGTCCACAATCTCTCTATTCAAAAACCCTCTTTAAAACCCATCTAATTTTGACCAATATTTCAAATGGCAATTCCAGCTCCCATCAGCATCCAACACTCTTCACTCTGATAGACCTTCGCTTTGTATGTCCCACTAAGAGGAAGGAATCCACCCAAACACCCCCAATTATGTAACTGTACACCCTGGTCCCCTATACTGTGGGTAAACAGTGATGGTTATTTCCACTTAGAGTCATAGAGGTTTACAGCACGGAAACAGGCCCTTCAGCCCAACTTGTCCACGCCGCCCTTTTTTTTTAAACCCCTAAGCTAATCCCAATTTCCCGCATTTGGCCCATATCCCTCTATACCCATCGTACCCACGTAACTATCTAAATGCTTTTTAAAAGATAAAATTACTACCTCTGGCAGCTTGTTCCAGACATTCACCACCCTCTGTGCGTAAAAATTGCCCCTCTGGACACTTTTGTATCTCTTCCCCTTAAACCTATGCCCTCTAGTTTTAGACTCCCCTACCTTTGGGAAAAGATATTGACTAGCTGATCTGTGCCCCTCATTATTTTATAGACCTCTATAAGGTCACCCCTCAGCCTCCTATGCTCCAGAGAAAAAAGTCCCAGCCTATTCAGCCTCTCCTGAAACTCAATCCAACAAGTCCCGGTAGCATCCTAGTAAATCTTTTCTGCACTCTTTCTAGTTTAATAATATCCTTTCCATAATAGGGTGACCAGAATTGCACACAGTTTTCCAAGTGTGGCCTTACCAATGTCTTGTACAACTTCAACAAGACATCCCAACTCCTATATTCAATGTTCTGACCGATGAAACCAAGCATGCCGAATGCCTTCTTCACCACTCTGTCCACCTGTGACTCCACTTTCAAGGAGCTATGAACATGTACCGCTAGATCTCTTTGTTCTGTAACTCTCACCAACGCCTGACCATTAACTGAGTAAGTCCTGCCCTGGTTCAATCTACCAAAATGCATTACCTCGCATTTGTCTAAATTAAACTCCATCTGCCATTCGTCAGCCCACTGGCCCAATTGATCAAGATCCCACTGCAATTGGAGATAACCTTCCTCACTGTCCACCATGCCACCAATCTTGGTGTCATCTGCAAACTTACTAACTATGCCCCCTATATTCTCCATAGAACCATAGAACCATAGAAAATTACAGCTCAGAAACAGGCCTTTTGGCCCTTCTTGTCTGTGCCGAACCATTTTATGCCTAGTCCCACTGACCTGCACTTGGACCATATCCCTCCACACCCCTCTCATCCATGAACCCGTCCAAGTTTTTCTTAAATGTTAAAAGTGACCCCGCATCCAAATCATTAATATAAATGACAAATAACAGTGGGCCCAGCACTGATCCCTGAGGCACACCGCTGGTCACAGGCCTCCAGTTTGACAAACAACTCTCTACAACCACCCTCTGGCTTCCGTCAAGAAGCCAATTTTGTATCCATTTAGATACCTCACCCTGGATCCCGTGAGATTTAACTTTATGCAACAATCTACCATGCGGTACTTTGTCAAAGGCACTTCTGGATGAACTGAGGATTAGAGGGGATTTTGAGACCAAGGATTCTCAATTAAAGAACAAGGTGGAAGCTTTGACAAAGGGTCATCTGGACTCGAAACATCAGCTCTTTTCTCTCCTTACAGATGCCACCAGACCTGCTGAGATTTTCCAGCATTTTATTTTTTGGTTTCAGATTCAGGGAGGAAATTGCTGGGACCTTGAAAGAAATCTTTGTATCCTCACTGGCTACAGGGGAGGTCCCAGAGGATTGGAGAATAGCCAATGTTGTTCCTTTGTTTAAGAAGGGTAGCAAGAATAATCCAGGTAATTACAGGCCAGTGAGCCTCACATCAGTGGTAGGGAAATTATTGAAGAGGATTCTTTGAGACAGGATTTATTCCCACTTGGAAATAAGTGGACATATTAGTGAGAGGCAACATAGTTTTGTGAAGGGGAGGTTGTGTCTCACGAACTTGATCGAGTTTTTCGAGGAAGTGACGAAGATGATTGATGAGGGTGGGGCAGTGGATGTTGTCTACATGGACTTCAGTAAGGCCTTTGACAAGGTCCCTTATGGCAGACTGGTGCAGAAAGTGAAGTTGCATGGGCTCAGAAGTGAGCTGGCAAGGTGGATACAAAACTGACTCGGTCAAAGAAGACAGGGTAGCAGTAGAAGGGTGCGTTTCTGAATGGAGGGCTGTGACAAGTGGTGTTCCTCAGGGATCAGTGCTGGGACCTTTGCTGTTTGTAATATATATAAATGAATTGGAGGAAAATGTAACTGAATTGATTAGTAAGTTTGCGGACGACACAAAGGTTGGTGGATTTGCGGATAGCGATGAGGACCATCAGAGGATACAGCAGGATATAGATCAGTTGGAGACTTGGGCGGAAAGATGGCAGATGGAGTTTAATCCGGACAAATGTAAGATAATGCATTTTGGAAGGTCTAATACAGATAGGAAATATACAGTAAATGGCAGAACCCTTAAGAGTATTGATAGGCAAAGGGATCTGGGTGTACAGGTACACAGGTCACTGAAAGTGGCAATGCAGGTGGAGAAGGTAGTCAAGAAGGCACACGACATGCTTGCCTTCATCGGCCGGGGTATTGAGTTTAAAAATTGGCAAGTCATGTTCAGCTTTATAGAACCTTAGGCCGCACTTGGAATATAGTGTTCAATTCTGGTCACCACATTACCAGAAGGATGTGGAGGCTTTGGAGAGGGTACAGAAAAGATTCACCAGGATATTGTCTGGTATGGAGGGCATTAGCTATGAGGAGAGGTTGGAGAAACTTGGTTTGTTCTCACTGGAGCGACGGGGGTTGAGGGGAGACCTGATAGAAGTCTACAAGATTATGTGAGGTATGAACAGAGTGGATAGAAGCTTTTTCCCAGGGTGGAAGAGTCAATTACTAGGGGGCATAGGTTTAAGGTGCGAGGGGCAAGGTTTAAAAGAGATGTACGAGGCAGGTTTTTTACACGGAGAGTGGTGGGTGCCTGGAACTCGTTGTCGGGGGAGGTAGTGGAAGCGGATGCGGTAGTGACTTTTAAGGGGCGTCTTGACAAGTACATGAATGAGATGGGAATAGAGGGATATGGTCCCCGGAAGGGTAGGGGATTTTAGTTAAGTCAGGCAGCATGGTTGGTGCAGGCTTCGAGGGCCGAAGGACCTGTTCCTGTGCTGTAATTTTCTTTGTTCTTTGTATTCCAGCGTCCGCAGTAATTTGCTTTTAATCAAGGTGGAAGGTTCATCCATTAAGGTTTTTAGAAATACAAGTGGGTATTCACACAGACACTGTGGACAGCATGGTGGCACAGTGGGTAGCACTGCTGCCTCACAGCTCCAGGGACCGAGGTTCAATTCCAGCCTTGGGTGAATGTGTGGAGTTTGCACGTTCCCCCCGTGTCTGCGTGGGTTTCCTCCCACAGTCCAAAGATGTGCAGGTTAACTGGATTGGCCATGCTAAATTGCCCCATAGTTAAATATATGTAGGTTAGCTGGATTAGTCATGGTAAATGTGTGTGGGGTTGCCGGAATAGGGCAGGGGAGAGAGCCTGGGTAAGATACTCTGTCAGGGACTATGATGTAACATCTTAACGGTACAATCTCTTCCATGCACACCCTTAAAACCACATTAGCTGGTTTTAAAGGAACGTGCTTTAGCTTTTGTTGGGATGTATTCACCTCCATCCTAATATGTTGTCCACCTAACTTCAAAATCACTCAGATTCCATGATTCATCCTGTGTGGATAAGACATTCAATTAGAGGTCCATCATATTTCTGGACATTCACTTCTTCAGTCGTAACTTTTTAATTCGTCATTGTAAATTACTTTTATAGAATGCAACTTGCTCTTCTGCTTGAAGATGCCCAGATTCTTCTTCTGAATATTCTTCTCAGGAGAAGCTGGTCTGTTCCAACAAGCTTTTGTAATGTCATCCATTTTGCCATATCTGATTATCCTTGCACCAGCATTCACTCATTGAATGGCCCATTTTGGCACATCTGTGGTATGCTTGTTGCTATTTTGATTTCTTATGGGCAGTTCCCAACTTGTGGATCTTCATTCCTGCACCAAATTGTGAAGCCTCTTCAGCAGCCAGGTCCATCAACACAGTGATTTCTACTGTTGTCTTTAAAGTCAAAACATGTTCAGTGAGCAATCTTCTTTGGATAGCCTCATTTTGAAGACCACAAACTGAATGATTTTGAAGAGTCTCTTTGAATGACTCACCAAACTCACAATGTTGTGCCAGCCTTTTTAAGGTTGCTGTAAACTGAGCAATGCTTTCGCCTTCGGTGGTACCAGGAACCATTCCGCAATGATCAGTGGCTTTGGAGAGTAATGGTCTTCAATGATCTTTGTCAAGTCATCGTAAGCTTTGGTTCCTGCCTTTGTTGAATGAACCAAGCATTGGAGCAAATTGAAGGTTTTACTTCCTATTGTACTGAGGAAAAACTAGTGCAAGCAACTCATTTGCAATTTTATTCGCTCGTACAAAGTACTGAAAGTGCTCTGCGTATGAAGGCCATGATTCATTTTCTGCATTGAAAGGCCCATGGGTCTTAATTGACCCATCACATCTCTTGCAGGCACGAGCAACCCAAGACTGTTTAATTTTTTTTTTTTTAAGTCTTCCTAGTACTCCCCTTTTTACCTTGGAGACCATTGACTTGATGTATTTTTCTTTTCAAATGACCGTAGCCATAGAGCAAAGCATCCCTTCGTTCCAAATATGACAGATACTCTCTGGAATTTCATTCTTCTCTGATGGGAAAAAGCCTTTCTTTCAAAACCACACAGAGAGTTTTTTCTTACTTGTCTTCCTGCGCTGACACTTCAATCTTTAATCCTGTTGTTGCTTCTCCCCGGCCTTCTAATATTCCATAGAATCGATAGAATACCCACAATGCAGAAGGAGGCCATTCAGCCTATCAAGGCTGTACCGACTCTCCGATTCCACCCAGGCCCACTCCCCCCTCCCACCCTAACCCTGTAATCCCATGCATTTGCCATGGTTAATCCACCTAACCTATACATCTTTGGACACTAAGGGAAATTTAGCATGGCCAATCCACCTAATCCGCACATCCTTGGACACGAAGGGGCAATTCAGCATGGCCAATCCACCTAATCTGCACATCTTTGTACTTTGGGAAGAAACTGAAGCACGCGGAGGAAACACACGCAGACAGTCACCCAAGGCTGGAATCAAACCAGGGTCCCTGGCACTGTGAGGTAAGAGCTAACCATCATGCCGCCATATTCGAAGTGTGAGGACCCACAATGTCTTCTTTCCTCTACTCAGGATTCTCTATGTTCTTGATTAAATAACATTCCGACTCATCGCCAATTTTCTTTCTGTAATGTTCAGACAAAAAGAAAAAGACGTGGTTTGCACACGTAGATTCAAGCTAACAGCAGCAGATTTATTCACTAAGATCTTGCCTGTACAGAGTACAAACTGCAAGTAAAACAGTAGCCTCTGCCACACCCTCAAATCACACATCACCATCAAATCATGTGTTCAGCTCTTAAAGCAATCATGCAATGCTTTTAAATATATAACAGTTGCTATTTTTTGCTGGAAAGGTGAGAGTTGGGCTCCACCCAAGTTTTCTCTCCCTTGAGGTATCCACAAGGCAGTGATGCTACTTTCTCAGAGCTGGGATTTGATTCATGAGTGCCAGGGTGTGTTCACATGCCAATGGGCTTGGTGTGTGCCAATGGGCCTGCATGCTTGATTTTTTGGGGGCCAAGCCTCCTCCCATTTGCCCTGAAGCCTGGGAACAGTGCCTTTGTGTCACCATCATTAACTACAATAGAGGATTTGCTTATGGAGGGGTTGTGTAATGGCAGGAAGAGACTTGCACATTCAGCTCTGCTTTCTGCATTGCTGCTGGTCAGCATTAAGAAGCATACTAACCCCCTTCACCCACACACTACATGCATCATATCAATCTGCTGGACACACTTGCTATTGCTATGACATTGTTGTACTCAAGGGGAACTGTATATATACTGGACAAAGGACTATTTAGTGTCCAATAGTGCAATATTTACTCATTCAGTATAACTTTATGGCTGTTCTCATACTCCACGGTAAATGATTGTTTGTTGACTTTCAAGTGCTCCAGGGTAGCTGTGCATTTGTTATTTACCATTAATACATGGCAAAACGGTGTTACTATTCTATTACCAAATGGCGAATGATTGGGTTATTAATCTTTTACTGCAGGGTGAATGCAGTAATTGGCTGTAAAGTGCTCTGAGATGGCCTAACATTATGAAAGACGCTATATAAGTGCAATTTTTTCTTTCATCACTCTTACTGCAGGTATTGCTATACTGAATGTTTTCAAGCCTATTGTTACTGCATGGTGAATGGTGCATGGTGAATGAGTATTTGCTGACTGCACCTTTAAGTCTCTTTCTAAATTTGACCACCACAATAAATTTTGTCAATTGTCCCCAACTTTTATGGATGCTTTTTTACATTAGATTTTTTAGAATAGATAGAACCTAAGTGTCCCAACAAGCACATCCCTTTTTGAAAGATGAGCCTTTTGTTCCAACATCTCTTCATATTTTTCAATGTTCACTTTCTACAGAAACAGGTTCAAATGCCGATTGAATTACCTTATCCATTCATTTTGGTGCCCATCCACATGCTTCTTACTCACTGAAGGAAAGTTTTGTCTGAATTATCCAAGGGAAACCAACCCTTAACCATACCTCATACTTCAAATAGCCAACACCAAGAGCTATATGAAAGTGTACAGAGTCTAGGTCAGACCCCTTCTGGAGCACTACATTAAGTTTTAGGCACTGAACATTGGAAGGTAGAATGATTATAGAATCCATACAGTACAGAAGGAGGCCATTCAGCCCGTCAAGTCTGTACTGACCACAATCCCATGCAGGCCCTACTCCCGTAACCCCACACATTTACCCTGCCACTCCCCTGACACCAGGGTCAATTGAGTATGGCCAATCAACCTAACCTGCATATCTTTGAACTGTGGGAGGAAACCGCAGCACCCGGAGGAAACCCACGCAGACACGGGGAGAATGTGCAAACTCCACACAGACAGTGACCTGAGGCCGGAATTAAACCTGGGACTCTGGTGCTGTGAGGCAGCAGTGCTAACCACTGTGTCACCGTGCCATCCTGATCAGCGAGGCCAAAAGTGTTAAATTATGAGGGAAGATTGCTTAACCTGGCTTGTATTCCCTTGAGTAGAGAAGATTGAGGGGTGATCTAATCAAGGTACTTAAAATGCTTCAGAGTAGATACAGAGAATATATTTTTTTCTGATGGAAGAATCAAGAACATGGTGACATAATCTTTGATTAGAGCCAGGTCACTCAGGAGCAAAAGTCAGAAAGCATTTTGGAATGCTTTCCCCTAAAAAGCTGTGCATGCTTGAACAATCCACACTTTCAAATCTGAGGTGGAAGATCTTCCTTAGGCAGCTAAACAGAAGTGAGGTGCATATTTATTTTAATGATGAAGCAGGCTAAAGGGGATGAATGGCCACCTCCTGTTGCAACAATTGGAGACTAAAGAGAGTATCTTTTTTTGAACAGGGTGAGGAAGAAGCTTTCTCCTTTCATTAACTTGAGTAAAAAAAGTAGATACTGTAAGAAAACAAACACTAATTTATAGTCATAATCACTGTCATTAAAAGAAAACTAAACCAAGGGCATTCTACACCTCGACGGACCATTGGACCATTGGGTCCAACAACTGTGTGTAACAAGCCCAGATCTGCCATGGATACTGTCATGAACACTGAGCTTTACAAGACAGTTATGTTTTGATCTCTATTGATTTAGTTTGCTCGTTACACTAAAACCTTAAAAAGTGAAATCTTGTCCACTGATTTATTTCTGTTGGTAGTTTGGGAAGTTAATTTGTAACAATACCTTTGAGTTTGGTGCTATAAGTTGCTCCGATAACATTTGTAGTAGCTTATTTTTTAAGTTGATTCACTGCATTATATCTACTTGTATAACAGCAGGACACATAGCTGATGGAAATTTCAACTTAGCAAAGAATTCATGTGAGGAAAGCAATCAAAGGTGCATCTGGGAGTCGGGTGTCACTAATAACATTTCAAGTGGCTGTGACAATGATCCTGATCATCCGTCTAAACCTACATTCTGTCTACACCCTCTGACATAGTTGCACACACCAGCCTCCTTTAATGGCCAGCTTGGCGGAATTGCCCTCATCTCCTTCCATTCTTATCTGTCCAGTCATATCCAGAAAATCACAGCATTAACTTCTCTTCCTGCCTCCACACTGTTACTTCTGGAGCCCTCAAGGGTTTACTCATGACCACCTAAGGTCTATGTAGCCTGACCTCCGGTTGGCTCCAGAACGTGCTGTTCTAAGAAATTATCCCAAAAACATTCTATAAATTCCCCATCTATGCTACCTTTGTCAAATCTTATTTTTCAATCTATATGTAAACTAAAATCCCCAGAATTATCACCTAACCTTCTGACAAGCTCCCATTATCTCTTTCATATTCTGTCCTACCATGTAGTTACAATTAGGAGGGGCCTATACATCACTCCCATTAGTGACTTATTGCCTTTAATCATTTCTCATCCCAAGCCAAACTGCTTCTACATCCTGGTTTACTAAATTTAGGTCATCCATCTCTAATGTGCTAATACCACCACTAATTAACAGAGACACCCCTCCACCTTTTCTTAATTTCTTGTCCTTCCTAAATGTCACACACACCTCAATATTCAGGTCTTAATCTATGTTATCCTGTAGCCATGTCTCTGTCAGATTGTTAAGGTTGTTGGAGGCCTGTCATCTCACTCACAGACATCACTGCAGAGACAGTGTCCTAGATCGAAGAATATTAGCTGCTTGGTCAATGGTCTTCCCTCCATTGGTTCAGTAGTAAGAATCTTCGCTGACAATTGCCCAGTATTCTGTTTTATTTACAACTCCTCAGACAATGAAGCAGTCTTTGCAGCAAGACCTGAAAACTCCCAATATTAAAAATAGGAAATGCTGGAAATAGTAATTAGGTCAGGCAGCGTCTATGGAGAGGGAAACAGCATTAACATTTCATCAGATGAAAGGTCATCAACCCGAAATATTAACTATTTTTCTTTTCACATGGCCTCCAACAACCTTCTTTTCACATGCTGCATGGTCTGTTGAATATTTTCAGCATTTTTTGATTTTATTTCAAATTTTCAGCAACTGCAGTATTTTGCTTTTGTATTGGTTGACGACCTCCAGGCTTGGGCTGATAAGTGGAAGCAACATTCATGCCCTGCAATGACTATCTCCAGCAAGAGTGTTACTACTTCCTCGTAACATTCAATGGCTTCACCAACATTGAATCCCCCACCATCAACATCCTGGAGAAGGTGGTTGGGGGGGGAACAGGGTGTCAAACTTCCCAGAAATTTAACTGGACCAGCCACATAAACACCGTGGCTGCAAGAGTCCAAGTATTCTGCAGCCAATGACTCTACAAATCAGAAGTCAGGAATTTCAAAAAGATGGAATACCCTCCACTTGATCAGTGAAACTCAAACAACTCTAAAGAAGTTCCAGGACTGAGCCCTTTGCTTAATTGTCACTGGGTCAAAATTTTGGAACTCCCACCACAACACAGACTGCAGTTCATCAAGAAGATAGTTCACCATTACCTTCTCAAGAGCAACAGGGGATGTGCAATAAATGCTGGCTTTGTCAACAGCTACACTGCATGAATTTCTTTAGTGTCCAGTGTAGCACAATCACGTGAGGAAAGTTCCCACGGTTGCATCCAAAACCTTGGCTTCAGTGCCTCTAGTCTAGTCGTTCTCCTTTTTTTTTGTCTAAGGGACTCCTTTTCAAATGGATTAGTAATCACAGATCCCCATTTAAATTATAACGCCACACATATTTATAATATGAAAATACTGCATGTAAGGAAGGCACAATTCTAATGGGGATGGAAAAGCAGAGGGACCTAGGGGTAAGTAAGCACAAATCATTGAAGGTGCCAGGACAGGTCGAGGGAACACTTAATAAAACCTACAGGCTGGAATTCTCTAGCCGTTCATGTCAGCCAGATTCCCCAGACCTGCCGGCAGCGTATCCCCGCCCGCGGGTTTCCCGCCAGCATGGGGTGACGTCAACGGGAATTCCCACTGACAGCGGCGGGACCAGAGAATCCCGCCGCTAGCAAACAACTTGCCATCTCCCGCTGATGGGAAACACGCGGCTGGGAGACCAGAGAATCTCACCCACTGGATCCAGAGCTTTATGAATAGGGACACAGGGTACAAAAGCAAGGAGGTTCTGTTAAACCTGTATAAAACATTGGTTTGGCCTCAACTGAAAACCAGTTCTGGACACCACAATTTAGGAAGTGTGTGGAGGCATTAGAGAGGATACAGAAAATATTCGGGAGAATGGTTCTGGGGATGGGGATCTTCAGTTATACAGATAGCTTGGAGAAGCTGAGAATGTTCTCCGTGGAGAAGAGAAAGCTGAGAGGAGAGGTTGGGATGAGGAATTTCAGTTCTAAAGGCAGATTTGATAGAGGTATTCAAAATCATGGGGGTCTGAACAGAGTAGTTAGGGGAGAATATCTGGAATTAAGAATCTACTGAGGATCATGAAACCATTGTCAATTGTCGGAAAAATCCATCTGGTTCACTAATGTCCTTTAGGGAAGGAAATCTGCTGTCCTTACCCAGTCTGGTCTACATGTGACTCCAGAGCCACAACAATGTGGTTGACTCTCAACTGCCCTCGAGCAGCTAGGGATGGGCAATAAATGCTGGCCAGCCAGCGACGTCCATGTCCCATGAATGAATTTTAAAAAAAGAAACTTCCCACTTGTGAAAGGATTGAGAACAAGAGGGCAGTTTTAAAGTAATTAGGAAAGAATCATTGAACCTCTACTGTGCAGAAGGGGACCATTCAGCCCATCAAGTCTGCACTGACAACAATCCCACCCAAGCCCTATCCCTGTAACCCCATGTATTTACCCTGCTGACACTATGCAATTTAGAATGGCCAATCAACCTAGTCTGCACATCTTTGGACTATGGGAGAAAACCAGAGCACCCACAGGAAACTCACGCAGATGTGGGAAGAAGGTATAAGCTCCACACAGACAGTTACCCGAGGCCAGAATTGAACCCAGGTTCCTGACGCTGTGAGGCAGCAGTGATAAACACTGTGCCAGCAATAGTGATATCAGGAAAACCTTTATCATGCAGCAAGTGTTAAGGGTCTGAAATGCTTTGCTGAGAGTGTGGTGGAGGCAGTTCAACTGAAGCATTCAAAGGGAAAGGACAATTACCTGTAAAGAATGAAGGTGCAGGGTTACAGGGGAGAAGGCAGAGGAAATGGAACTGGATGAGTTGCTGATTCAGAGCGCCAACACAGATGCAATAGGCCAAATGGCCTCCTTCTGCGCCATAACAGTTCTGTGTGAGATTTGATAGAGGTATTCAAAATTATGAGGGAACTGGACAGAGAAGATAAAGAGAAACTGTTCCCATTGGTGGAAGGATCAAGAAGCAGAGGGAAAAGATTTAAGGTAATTGGCAAAAGAAGCAATGACAACATGAAGAAAACACGTTTTACTCAGTGGTTAGGATCTGGAATGCACTACTGGAGTGTGGTCAAGGTAGATTCAAGCTTATCACTCAGAAGGGAATTGGATTATTATCTGATAAGGAAAGACTTTGCAGGATTACGGGAAAAGGCAGGGGAGTGGCACGAAGTGAATTGCTCTTGCGGAGATGAAACTGACAGGCTGAATGGCCTCCTTCTGTGTTGTAACCATTGTACGATTGTATAAAGAATGTTTTAATAATGTTTTACATACAGTTATCAGTGTTTCTCACTGAAGAGACTTTCTATCCTTGGCAGGAGTATGGACAGCACAGGAATGTTAAGTAAGCAGAGCACAGAGAGCACGAACATGGAGGAAACACTAAGGGAGCATGGAGAGAACAAGAGAACAAAGTTAGTCGAAGTTGGTCCCCACTCACTTGCTTACTCCTGACATTTTTTGTGGACTCCCAGGAATTTTTTTTCAGGCCTCCCTAGAGCAGCATCAACCTCCATTTGAGAAGCATTGCTCTTGTTCTGTAGGTAAAGTAGGTGACTTGCTGGAAAATGAGGACAGAATTGTGTCTGACAGTCATGCTTCCATGGTTGAATGCCACTATTTCACCATCAGTTCTCAAACATTGAGAATTTCCTCGGTCACAGACTGGAGGTAGAAACTGTATTCCATGGAGAGGAGAAAACAAAAAGTCATAATTGAATTAGCATGCGAGGCTTGTCAATACAGGAGACATTAAATGGAAGAGCACTTAAGATAATGGCAATGGAGTTGCTATTTAATTTGTTCAGTGAATACTGCGAATGTAATTCTTCCCCAAACACTTCCCAGCATTCAACTCATGAATATCAAGCAACAGAAATGAGCAGAATCTCTTTTCTCCTGGATAAAACCGTCAGGAAAAAGTGAAGACACCGCTGTGAATTTTTTCGCAAGGGCTTGAGATTAACAAGCATCAGGAAAATGGGTGCAAGGTAAGGAGGCAAAATAAATTCTTCCACAAGCTGCCAGTAGCTGCATTGCATATATCAGAGTGGGACCCAAACTTGCTGACTAAACTGGAAAGTAATCACTGCAATTTGTTTTGTTGAGTTTAACAAACCATCACAATGTGATCCATACTTCAGGCAAAAATAAGCAACGAAGTTAGTCGAAGTTGGTCCCCACTCACTTGTTTACTCCTGAGATACGTTCCCAGAAGGAAAGTCACTGCCCAGTGCAGATGAAATGCATTCAGTCTAATCTATTTAAGTTCCGTGGAAAACATCTCATGGTCTTTGGCTAGCATTCATACCTATTGAATATTCTTGTTCAGGCAGGTGTCCCATCTAATTTAGTCCTTTCGCACAAAGTAAACATCTGCACAGTGTTGAATTGAAGAAAGACCCATGCACTAACCACCCCGTCATTCAAACCTCCTCTCCCTCCTTTTAAAAACTCATCTCCACCATCGGGAAGGACAAAGAGAGCAAGTCCGTGGGAATATTAGCTCCAGGTTCCTCTTCAGGTCACATACCACCCTGACTTTGACATTCCTTCATCATCACAAAATCCTGGAACACCTTACCTAATAGCACCCCAAGATAGTGCACTACCAACTTCTCAGGGGCAATTAGGAATGGACAACAAATGCTGGCTTCATTAGCGATGTCCATATTCAGAGAATGAAGTTTTAAAAATCTAAACAAAATTCCTTTCACACTGGATTTCTCCTTTTGCCAGTAATTATTTTTTGGACCTTTGCAAAACAAATCATACCCCAGTGGAAGTGGTGTGCTGTAGCATCTCGTAATGGGTTTTAAAACATAGAAAATCAGTGCATGTATAGGCCATTCAGCCCTTTGAGCCTGCACCACCGTTCAATAGGATCATGGCTGATCATGCACTCTTAGCATCCCACTCCCGCTTTCTCTCCACACCCCTTGATCCTTGTAGCCACAAGGGCCGTGTCCAGCTCCCTCTTGAACATTTCTAACGAACTGGCCCCAACAGCTTTCTGTGGTAGAGAATTCCACAGGTTTACAACTCTCTAAGTGAAGAAGTTCTTCCTCATCTCAGTACTGAATCGCTTACCCCTCATTCTTAGACTGTGATCCCTAGTTCTGGACTTCCCCAACATCGGGAACATTCTTCTCGCGTCTAGCCAGTCCAGTCCCATCAGGATTTTATGTGTTTCTATAAGATCCCCTCTCATTCTTCTAAATTCCAGTGAGTACAATATCAGTCGATCCAGCCTTTCTTCATATGTCAGTCCTGCAATTCCAGGAATCAGTCTGGTGAACCTTTGCTGGACTCCCTCAATAGCAAGAATGTCCTGCCTCAGACTAGGAGACCAAAACTGCACACAATACTCAAGGTGTGGCCTCACCAAGGCCCTGTATAACTGCAGCAAGACATCCTTACTCCGATATTCAAATCCTTTTGCTATGAAGGCCAGCATTTAATTTACATAATTTACACAAGCTACTTAAATATATTCCCGAAAGAAAACATTTAACGTAGTCAGAATTAGTGATTCGGTGCAGCAAGACAATCCACAAGTTTACAATTTGTTTGCAGCGCCAGGCTCCTGGGGATATCTCAGTGAAACACCTGTTTGTCCTCGCCTCATGGCCACATGCAGTGACTGGACAATGTTTAAGAGCAGAATGTCAGTCATATTTTCCACTCTCCCTAACCCAAGCTTAATGAAATCAACTGCAGCACTGACTATGAACTCAATACAGAAGTGAACTCCATATAGAAGATGGAAACATCAGTAAAGTGCACCCGTCCAGTCAGACTCAACAAAAAAACTTAACAGCAGGAACCCTGGCACATGCACATTCCAGCCAATAAATGGATATTTCTGGAGCAGAGAGCATTGTGGGTGTTGTAGCCACCATTATGGGATGATTACCATGAGGATAGGTTTGTCAGGAGACAATGGCAGAAACATGGGGACAGAACCAAAGAAGGAAAGAGCTCTCCAAGAACCCAGTAGAATACAGTTGACTGCCCAGACTCCTAATATTCCACCGTCCAGTGCCTCAGGCTCCAAAATTGGAATTCTCAAAAGGCAAATTAAAGGCGCAGTCACACTGATCCAATCTTATTCTTCTTATTTCTCATCCCCTTTAAACCTCATTCTGCCAAAATATGAAAAGCACCATCTTGGTGGCTTGTTTATTAATTTGTGCTTTTGAGCTAGATTGCCAGCATTCCAATATTTTGCTTTTATATTGGTGCCTGTAAGTAGCAAAGACCAGAAAGGTATCAGGTATCGAGGGGAATTTCACAGTGACTTCATTGCAATGTTAATGTAAGCCTTACTTGTGACTAATAAATAAACTTTTTAAAAAATGTTCGATCACTCGTGGGTCTGTGTTCCTCTGCTCTCAATTTAGGTGACACCACAATAGGCCTCGACACCCCAGGGCAGGTTCTGATCACTGGCTAATGGAACCTGCTTTGAAATTTGGCTTTGGATAACGTGCAAGAGAAAGGATTTAATGGACCGACTAGTCCCCCGCCAGCCCAACATGATCAGATAGTTGCCCAACACGTGATGAGTGAGGCACCTCAATGTCTGGGGGCAACTTAACACCCCCAGCAAGAGTCAGAGCTTAGAGCAGAGGAAA
This sequence comes from Mustelus asterias, assembly GCF_964213995.1. Lineage (NCBI taxonomy): Eukaryota > Metazoa > Chordata > Chondrichthyes > Carcharhiniformes > Triakidae > Mustelus > Mustelus asterias. The sequence goes on from NC_135818.1 coordinate 21,480,332, forward strand.
AGGACGAAGCATGGAAATGAGGACAGCTCCTTTGTCCTTCTTTGCTACAATGTTCAGTCTAGAATGGACTCACTTCAGAAACAGCTTTGGACGAATAGACAGAATTTTATGAGACTTCATCTAAGTTTCGGGCAGGCATGAAAATGGGAGAGTTCCAGATCCGTTCTTTGGGCATGTTTTCAGGCCCAATCTTATGCGCTCTGTCTTTAAAATTTTGGACAATTCCATTTCTTGCTACAGAAGGCAGTGGGTGGGACTTAACTCACCAGAGGGAGTTACTGCGCATGTGTAGACCACTGATTCTACACATATGCATTAACAGTAGTAGGGGTCTGACAGACAAAGAGAGAGCTGTCAGGCCCCTGCTACTGCAGGAAGCCTCAAGTAGCACCGCCCCCCCAACCCTGCAATTGCAGGGGTCCGTGGCCTGAGATGCAGACCCCCTCCCTCCCCACCAATCATGGCCCCGCCGCCCTCCCCCACTGACTGTGGCCCCACCGTCCTCCCCCACTGATTGCATGCAGAGTGGCAGCGGGCTTTCCTTTCCCCACCAGGCCCCTACCCCCATTGGCCGCTCCCCCACATACCCTACCCCCATTGACCCAGCCCACCACAGGCTCTGTCCTTGGCACTGCCACCACAGACCCTGCCCACCCAGAGGCCTCTCCCACCCAGAGGCCTCTCCCACCCACAGGCTCCACCCACCCACAGGCTCCACCCACCCACCCACAGGCTCCACCCACCCACAGGCCCCATCCCTAGCACTGCCCAGTGGGCATTGCCCAGGTTCCTGGTGGGCATTGCCCAGGTGCCAGGCTGACATTGCCAAGGTGCCAGGTTGGCATTGCCAGACTGGTACTGCCTTGTCCTCGGCCTCCCTGGGGGAGGCCTCAATGGCCTCCGGTTCCACCAGCGAGGCCAACACGACTGTTCCCCATTCATGGGGAGCAGGTGTTTTCCTCACCGGAGAGAACCTCTCCTGACGAGGCCATAAAGGCGGGGGGGGGGGGGGCGAGCCCGGACAATTGAGAGCCCGGCTCGCTAAACACATTCAAAACCCTATTTTAACAAATTTAAATGAATTAACCAGCCCTCGCCCATTTCCAGCGAGAGGCTGACTGTGCCAGAAATTCAGGTATCGTAAAATCACGCCGGTCGCGAAAACCGGCGACAATCGTGCTAGCCGTTTTACGCCCGATTTTATGGCATTTTCTGGCTGCAAAATGGACGTAAAGTGGCGGTAAAATTCCGCCCATAGTGTTATTTTCCTCAAAGTTCTGGCTTCTGTTGCTCGTTACTTCCTGTCACCTCCATTCAGTGTCCTGCAGGCAATTGCCATTTTTGTCACAATAAGGAGGTGAGTGAACATAGAAACAAAGAAGAAAGGAGCAGGAGGAGGCCATTTGCCCTTCGAGCCCACTTCACCTTTCATTATGATCACGGCTGATAATAATAATAATGACAGCTCCATCTAAAATGCAAGTAGTTTCTTGTACTCAGGCACCACACACACAGCTGCTAAATGTTTCCAGCATTTATTTCTGGTGTCCAGCATTCTTGTAATTGTTCTCCACTCTTTGAAGGTACGCAATGTCAGGCTGAATGAAATGGTTAATAACTTGTAAAGTTATGAACCTTTCATTAAATTTAAAGTTGTAAAGCATTGTAAAATAGGAAGAATATGCCTGAGTCAGGACTTTCACACTGCTCATGAACTCCCAGTCAAGTGTGGTCCTCCGTGTACTGAAAATTACACTTGACTGAAATAAGAATCCTGTTAAGAACAGTTACAAATAATTAATTAACACCAGTGGTTTTCATTGGCCATTTCAGCTTTCGTTGTGATATCTTTGTCCAATTGGAGACTACCCATGACATCAGAGGTCACGAGCAGTTTTTTTTAAACACACTGTTCCTTCAGAAGAGTCTGCTTAATTCAGTTCTCTTTTCATTTCAGACTCAGTGTCCTTTGAGACAAGATTTCCCCTTCCCTGAAGATGCTCCCTTCATATATTTTTTCTGCCCAAAGATACATAACTTTGAACCACCCAGTTCCCACCTCACATTTCCTGAGTCAGTTGGGCTTGACACTGGCCTCACCCAATATCCTGATGTACATTTACTGGCAGGAGGTCACTGGGTAACAACTGAGGAGCATTCTCCCTCTTTAGCCAATGGGCGCTGAAGACTTTGACCGAGTCCCACCACAGTTGCTCAATATAAATTGGCCAAAATGGAGAAGGCAGCGAAGATGAGAATGAGTCATTTCTGTCCATTTGATCTCCTGATTGCGAAAGTATGGATGAAAATGTAACATTCCTTTTTCAAAGGTATTAATAGTAGCCTGGTTGTTAAAATAAGTCCGTTATCAGACCAAACTATAGACCAGATCACAGCTCTGATTCAGATTTGTGCTGAGTTATCTGATCTCACCTAGTAGATGTGCTCCAGTTGATCTAAGTTAGCTCTGATCCAGGGAGTTGACAAAGAAGCACCTGTTTCGCCCATTCTGGGAATGCACATTTCTGGTGTTGGGAGAAGGCAGATAAAGCATGAGTTCAAAACCCTTCCCACCCCACTAGAGGTGGGACGGTGGTGCACATGGGAACACAACTGGATAGGATACAAGTAACATTCCATATCATCTTGGATCAAAATCAGGAAGTAATACGAGCAAGAGGCAACTAACTGTTCAGGATTTCCAGTTGTAGGGTCATCACACTGGCACATTTTCACAAAGTAGACATGCTAAAGTTGCTGTCTTTGGGATTGAGGTCCAGTTGGTCAGCAGCAGGGACCCAATCTGACCAGGAGAAAACTCTGATGAAGCTTTTACTCTTTTTGGTTTGATATGCAGAAGAGATTGGCAAAGCAATGAAAATGCTGGAATACTAATAACCTGAAATGGCACAGTTAAAAAAAGCATCAATTTAAAAGGCTTCATTACTGACTGTTGCGAAAGAACTCAGGTGGAGTGGAAGTTACTATGTTTAAACTGATGCACTCCAATGTTGGATGTTTACAACACAGAAAGCCATTCAATCTATCGTGTCCATCCATGCCAGCTCTCTGCCAGCAGAGCTAACCTAGCCCCTACTCTGCCTTTTCTAGTAGCCCTGAAAGTTGTTTCCCTTCAGATGTTTATCCAATTCCTTTTTTTTGAAAACCATGATTGAATCTGCCTCCACCAAACTTGAGGCAACTGGCAGGGTTAAATTAGTCATGTCACCTTTGCTTCTTTTGCAAGTCACTTTAATAGAAGTCTATTAATACGCCGGCTTCAGATGTTGGCAGATAAATATTCAAGGTGTTTGGGTCCCACTTTTTTTTTGTCCACAATTTCAAGCTTATTCTAAAGGCAGGTTTGAAATGGTTAAAGCTTTCACTGAAAAAAATAACTTTGCACAGACATATGAAGAATGCCATTAACAAAACCTTTTTTATCGCAATGATCCTTTCAACTTAGGGAACTGAAAGTGTGGGCATCTTTCGAATAATAAAAATGTCTGCAACACAGTGACACAGTGGTTAGTATTGTTGCCTCATAGCGCCAGGGACCCGGCTTGGGTCGCTGTCTGTGTGGAATTTGTATGTTCCCCTGTCTGTGTGGGTTTCCTCCGGGTGCTCCGGATTCATCGGGAAGATGTGCTGGTTAGGTGCATTGGCCATGCTAAATTCTCCTTCAGTGTACCCGAACAGCCGGAGTGTGGCGACTAAGGGATTTTCACAGTAACTTCATTGCAGTGTTAATGTAAGCCGACTTGTGACAATAATAAATAAAAGAAAGCTGCAAAGCCGTGGTCTATTGTTATGGAGCGGCCGGTACAGGCCGCTGCAGTGCCGTTCTGAGTGTGAGTGCGTGTGTGTGTCTGTGAATGTGTGTGAGAGAGAGGGAGATGAGTGTGTGTGTGTCTGTGTGTGAGTTTGTGTGTGTGGAGAGGAGATGTGGGGTGTGTGTGTGTGTGGGGGGATGTGGGGCGTGTGTGTGTGTGCGTGAGAGTGTGTGTGTGTGTGTGGGGGGATGTGGGGGCGTGTGTGCGAGAGTGTGTGTGAGTGAGTGGGTGAGTGTGTGGGTGTGGGGGTGGGGTGGGTGGGTGTGAGTGAGTGAATGGGGTTGGGGGTGGGGTGGGGTTGGAGGGTGGGTGTGGGGGGGGTGTGTGTGTGCATGGGTTGGGGTGGGAGTGAGGGAGTGAGGGTGTGTGGGGTGGGGTGTGTGGGGTGGAAGTGGGGGTGGGGGTGGGAGTGGGGGTGTGTGTGTGAGTGTGTGGGGTGGTGTTGGGGGTGGGAGTGGGGTGTGTGTGTGTAAGCGTATGGGGTGGGGTTGGAGGTGGGGTGTGTGGGGGTGTGTGTGTAAGTGTATGGGGTGGGCGATGGGGTTGGGGGTGGGATTGGGGTTGGGGGTGGGGGCAGGGTCGGGGGGATTGTGCTCGAGCGGCTGGAGGTAACGGTTGGGGCTTGCGCCACCTTCAAAAGTCCTGAGTGACAGCCATCTCGACCAATCACAACCCAGTCCTGGCTGCCTGACGTCACGGGAGGGCGGGCTGTTGGGCCGGGTGTGCGAGCTGCTGGGCCGCTGGGTGGCGGTGGGGTCTGTGATGAGTTTGGGTCGCAGTGATAAAAGTTTTTTTTAATGTTTGTAGCAGTCTCTTCTCTCTCCACCCTCTCCCACTACACACACACAGACACACACACATGGCCAGGGTTTCAGTTGGTTTTGATGTGCCCATTTGACAGGGCGCTGGGGCACCAGGCTGTGCCCGGGAGCGGAGCGTCGTGCTGGCGGTCAAAGCGCAAGCGCAGTGTGTTCCTGATCACCAGTTTCTCCATGATGAAGGAGGCGCAGAGCCAGGGGATGGCGTACTCCAGGGTGATCAAACCCATGTAGTCAAACTCGAACTGAGAGTAATCCCAGGGGCAGGCATTGAACTGCCGCAAGATGTAGCCAGTGGAGAACTCCCAGATGTACGTCCAGACGGTGTAGATGAGGCAGCGGGCGGCAGTGCAGCACTTGTCCTTGAGGTAGAGGTACATCCTCTCCACGATCAGCATGGATGTCCCGTAGATGAAAAGCGCCCAGACGCTGGTGACCCCGGGGAACTTCCAGTTGAAGTGGACCACAAAATCCCACGCTGCCGTGAACATCACCTCACAGAAGTAGCCGTGGATGGCATAGAGATACCAGCGAGAGAGGGCACTCAAAGGCTCTGCCGCAGCCATCCTGACTCAATGGAGGGAAGGAGTAAAAGCAAAGGGAGAGAGAGAGAGAAAGCTGCAGAGATAAAACCAACATATCCAGTTACACCAAACCAGCCGATGTGGATAAAACATCTTCACCACTCCTTGGAAACAGAGGATTAATTTTTAAACAGATACTAACCTGCAGAACCCCCTTCCCCCCTCATTAATCAGCAGTCGCACAGACAATGGCTCTGCACCGGACGAGAGAAATAATGGGGAAGCACTTAGCAGAAGCAGAATGCGGGAAGTACCACAGCTCAGAGCTGAATGGGGAACGGTTCCTGACATCAATGGAGCATCCCTGCAATTCAGCGCTCTTAGAGAAGGCAGCTGAGAACAGGGGGTCATGAAAAGAAGTTCAGCAAGCAGCACAAATCCATTGACATGCATTTTAACCTCTGGGCTGCCGGGGCAGACACCTACTGAGGAGACAGAGGATATTAAAAGCACAACACTCTTCTAACATTGTGAGGCAGCGGAGCTGATTCATTGCACAGGACAAGGGTTGGATAGAGGCCAGATTTCACATCAGACATTCACTACTGCCTCAGACCCCATGCACATTTATTTAAAATGCTGACAGGCATGTACATGCATGTAGAAATATTACACAGATAATTGCAGTGGCTGAGTTTACGCTGCTGTCTTAGAAAGCTGCCAGCATTTTAGGCTAAATAAAACAAGACACTGCAGAACCTTTAGACAGATGGGAACATCTTCCCCATCTCTGAGAAAAGTGTTGCTAGCAGTAAAACAACATGGCTGCCACTGTGTAGCCAGCTGTTGACAAGAGAAGCTCTCACCTCAGAAACTGTATGGTTTCCATTCCTTCCCAGTTGGAATTCATTGAACTCCACCGAGTTTGTACTAGTACTAACTTGTACCAAGTTTCATTCACTCATTACCCCTGTGTTTGCCGACCTACATTGGCTCCTAGCCAACAACATCTGTTAGGGTGCCAGATCAGAAACCCCAAGGTATATTAGATTAGACCCCAACAATTTTTCTATTGGCTTTAATGTGAGGATATGATGTTTCACTCCTGGCACAAATCTACTGACAAGCCAGGGAGTTTTTATTGAAACAAACTTCAATTAACAACGCAGTTTAACTATAACAAATGAATTAGCTTAACTTTTAACAATACTTAAACATGGCAAATACAATTCTCAACTGCTAACCGATGACTATGAGTTCCAATCAAGCAAAATTTCTCTTATAGACTTGAACCCCTCTTTATAATAAGTTAGCAAAACATAGGCATACTTGCTTGACTTAGATTAACAGTCCTGGAGCTTTCTGAAAACTTCTAGAGAGAGACAGAGAGCCACTTTTTCTAGCAGATCCATGTTTGTATTTTCCAATGAAAGTGAAACTGGGTTTCCTGCAAGCTTAGCTCTTCTCATTAATCACATGACTCTGCCCCTGTGAATCAACCTAATCAAAACTCACATGACTCTGCATACCTAGCCTAAAATTAATAGGAGAACCTAAATAAACAAAAGGTTCATTAACACTACAAAATAACACATTCCAAGCTAATATCAGTTATTAATCTTCATTCTTAGTATCTGCTGCTTGTTTACCAGACAAATCAACTATTATAACAAAACACTGGCTCTTAAAGCAACCTCACCTTACACATAAAATATATTAAAATAGCACAGTATCAGCTCGCATCACACTTTTAAAGTCCTCGCCCTCACAATTTCTAATTTTCTCCAGCCTTACAACCTTCCGAGATCTGTGTTTCTATAATTCTGGCCTTGTGTGTACCATCTGTTTCATTTCTCCAAGGATATATCTTCAGTTGTCAAGTTCCTAAGCTCTCAAATTCCTTCTCTAAATCTCTTCACCTCTCTCCTTTAAGGCACTCCTTAAAACCTATCTTTGGCCAAAGTTTTGGTCACCTGTCCTAATAACTTCTTAATTTTTTTTAGGGTGGCACAGTGGCAAGCACTGCTGCCTCACAGCGCCAGGGACCCAGGTTCAATTCCAGCCTTGGATCACTGTCTGTGTGGAATTTGCACATTCTCCCTGTGTCTGTGCGGGTTTTCTCCGGGTGCTCCGGTTTCCTCCAACAGTCCAAAGATGTGCGGGTTAGATTGATTGGCCATGCTAAATTGACCCTAGTGTCGCGGGATTAGCAGAGTCAATATGTGAGGTTACGGGAATAGGGCCTGAGTAGGATTGTGGTCAGTCCAGACTCGATGGACCGAATGGCCTCTCTCTGCACTGTAGGGATTCTATGATTTTCCTTGTCAAACGTTTTGTTTATACACTCCTGTGGAGATTTACTATGTTAAGGACACTATATACACGCAAGTTGTTATATAAATGTGCAGAGACATACGTTTAGCATGTATCACACATCTACATAAAAATACTGTGTTCCTGTACAGGCCTTGTCTGAAAACATTACTTCTCACTGTCACAATTCTGTCACATTTTTGTGTCAGTGTTTTAAATTTATTTGTCCCCATTGATGCTGGCAGGTTGAGAAATAGTTCAAAAGGTATGCGGGATCTGGTCTTTATATACAGAGGCATAGAGTACAAAAGCAGGGACGTTATGATGAACTTTTATAAAACATTGGTGCAGTCTCAACTGGAGAATATTGCATTCAATTCTGAGCACCACAATTTAAGAAGGACATAAAAGTTTTAGAATGAGCAGAAAAGATTTACGACAATGGTTGAAGGCATAGAGTCATAGAGGTTTACAGCATGGAAACAGGCCCTTCGGCCCAACTTGTCCATGCTGCCCTTTTTTTTAAAACCCCTAAGCTAATCCCAATTGCCCACATCCCTCTATACCCATCTTACCCATGTAACTATCTAAATGCTTTTTAAAAGATAAAATTGTACCCGCCTCTACTACTACCTCTGGCAGTTTGTTCCAGACACTCACCACCCTCTGTGTGCAAAAATTGCCCCTTTGGACACTTTTGTATCTCTCCCCTCTCACCTTAAACCTATGCCCTCTAGTTTTAGACTCCCCTACCTTTGGGAAAAGATATTGACTATCTAGCTGATCTATGCCCCTCATTATTTTATAGACCTCTATAAAATCGCCCCTCAGCCTCCTACGCTCCAGAGAAAAAAGTCAGTCTATCCAGCCTCTCCTTATAATTCAATCCATCAAGTCCCGGTAGCATCCTAGTAAATCTTTTCTGCACTCTTTCTAGTTAATAATATCCTTTCTATAATAGGGTGACCAGAATTGCACACAGTTTTCCAAGTGTGGCCTTACCAATGTCTTGTACAACTTCAACAAGACATTCCAACTCCTGTATTCAATGTTCTGACCGATGAAACCAAGCATGCCGAATGCCTTCTTCACCACTCTGTCCACCTGTGACTCCACTTTCAAGGAGCTATGAACATGTACCGCTAGATCTCTTTGTTCTGTAACTCTCCCCAATGCCCTACCATTAACTAAGTCCTGCCCCGGTTCAATCTACCAAAATGCATCACATTGCATTTGTCGAAATTAAACTCCATCTGCTATTCATCAGCCCTCTGGCCCAATTGATCAAGATCCCATTGCAATTGGAGATAACTTTCTTCACTGTCCACTATGCCTCCAATCTTAGTGTCATCTGCAAACTTACTAACCATGCCTCCTATATTCTCATCAAATCATTAATATAAATGACATGAGGGATTTCAGAACATGGATAGATTGGAGAAGCTGAGAGAACAGAAGTAAGAGAGGAGATTTGATAAAGGTTCAAAATCATGAGGAACCAAGACATTAGATAGAGAGAAACTGTTCCCCATTGGCAAAAGGGTCAAGAGTTACAACACAAATTTAAGGTAATTAACAAAAGAACAAACAACATCATGAGGACAAGCAGCAAGTGGTTAGGTTTTGGGATGCACTGCCTGAGAGTGGGTGGATAAAGATTAAATCCTGTCTTTCAAAAGTAAATTGGATAAACACCTGAAGAGGTGTACCTTATTTTCTTTTGCAGACACCCGGCATAGATATGACAGGTCAAGTGGCCTCCTTTTGTGTTTAACCATTCTATTATTCTACGATATAGAAAGGTCAATGTAAACGTATCATGTTGCAATTACACATTTGTGGCAGTGATGCCATGGTAGTGCTTCAGTTATAGGCCTCACTGCTCTTCAGTTCAGACTGTAGAGGAACACAGCTTAACTTGAACACTTGGGCTGGAATTCTCCGGCCGTTCACATGGTGGGATTCCCCGGTCCCGCCAGCAGGGCAGAATGATCTCAATAGGAAATCCCATTGACAGTGGTGGGACTGGAGAATCCTGCCACTAGCGAGCAGCAAACCGCCTTCCACCGCTGTGAAACACACAGCTGGGAGGCTGGAGAATCTCATCCTTGATCTTGATTCGCCACAGACAATGCCATAGAAGATTGCTTAACATGAGTGTGTGTATGTTTTATGATCCCCACAGAGGCTGAAAAGAAAATAATCCACAAATTACTCCAGAAGGAATGGATGGGCAAGATTTAACTTTTTAGTCTTGCTAGAAAAGAGACACATTGAAGCTTTTTGTCCTACATTCATCAGAACACTTTGCAAGAATACTAATATAAGGGGAAAACAATGATTCATACTGTGTGAGAAGAGAGTGGTTGGCAAGTGGACTTTGATAGGTAGAGGCTTTGGCTTGGACAATGCACCAGTTGATGGTGACTGACAGTTAACTGCCAAGCATTGTTTGAAATTTAAACCAGGCATCTTGCCCCAATTGGTCAAAGCATTGCTCTAAGGAACAAGTCAGCAAATGCTGTCCCTTATTTTGTTTAGCTGAAACAGCCACAACATGTGTACATGTTCATTCTGTCTGCAAAGAACAGGGCCCTGTGTATTAATATCCATAGCTTCAGTACATGTAAATACATCACACTGCAAGGCGAGTGACAAATGTAAATTGATTTTCAGCGTAATTCTTACCACAATGAGGATTATTTAACAAACATTGTCCAATTGTGGAATCTCTAATGTTGGACACTGTGTTTTGGAGTCATGTTGTGCAAAATTAGACAAATGTTTGGACAAATTGTTACAATCAGTTTTGAGCTAGTTTTCCACATATACGATTTGCAAAGGCCATACAAGACTTGTACATCGCTAGCAATGCTGTATCATGTGCTCACTTGACATTGTTAGCCTATTCACCAATGTTCCACTAAAGGAAGCCATAGATATTTGCACTGGAGCACTATATCATAGCGACTAGATCCGCCACCATTGCATGAATCAGTATTTATTCAACTAATGAACTCAGCAACTTGCAGTTGAGTTCAGTGTTAGCAACATTGTGTATGCCCCGATGGTTTTGCCATGGGATCCCCTCTAGGCTCAGCTCACGCAAACATTTTTGTTGAATTCCATATGAAACATGTCTTCGATGGAATGATATCTAATCTCCTACCCCTCACATATTTCTGATGTGTGGATGATACATTTGCTATATTCAAATCCACATGTAATCATTTCCTTCCATGTCTTAATGCGCTCTAACCTGTGCTCAGATTCACCTTTGGAATGGAGCAGTCAAATGAACTCCCTTTCCTTGACGGATTGTTTGAGAAATCTGCCAGGGGGGTTCTCTCCCCTGGTCTACAGCAAGACTACCGTCACTTGTCAATGTACAAGTCGGGATTTTTACAGATCTATATGCTACAACATTGGTCTTATTGGCAACCTTGTAACTAGGGCCCTTGTAACCATACAAGTTTGATGCTGTAATAGGGTGTATCAAAAATATCCTGCAGGATAATGGCTACCCGATCACATCATTTCACGCTGTATGTCACACAAACTCATGAACAGGCCTAAGGCTGCCACATTTGGCCCTGAAAAGTGCCCAGTCTAGCTCAGATTACTCTGGCAGGACAAGGTATCTGAAATGCTATCAATTAGGCAAAAGACTACTTGTGTGCCAATACAACTGTAGGCTTTTATTCATGACAGAACTAGGAGCATATCCTAACAGATAACCAACCCGAACTGAACAAGGGGGAGGAAACAGCCACCTTTATACTAGGTGACAAGGGGAGGAGCCGGCAGGGGATGTGTCCAGGCATGACAAACACAACAACGGTGGTCCATCAGGACAAAGGCGCAACTGTAGTCCACCACAGTATCTCCTTGTCATGAGCACCAAGTGAAGCTAGCTCTCTCATGTTGCTACTATGAAGTAGCATAATGAGTGGTATTTGCCACTAAATGGATGTAGCCATCAAGCCAAAAAGATGTTCTGCCTAACGCAAATGAGTAATGTAGCATAAATGAATTTTAGTGCCAGTGTGATGTTTGGTATGTAGGTCATCTGTCCCAAAGACTGGCAGATCGTATCTCATATAAAGATCGAGAATGAGAGGGCACAGATTTAATGAGATTTGCAAAAAAAACAAATGTGATGTGAGAAAATAATTTTCACACAGTGAGCAGTTCAGATCTGGAATGCACCGCCTGGAAGTGTGGTGGACGCAGGTTCAGTTGAAGCATTCAAGAGGGCATTAGACGATTACTTGAATAGAAACAATGTGTAAGGGTACGGGGAAAATGTAGGAGACTGACGTTAAGCTACAATGCTCATTCGAAGAGCTGGTGCAGACCCAATGGGCCAAATGATCTCCTTCTGCACCGTAACTATTCTGTAATTATGTTGTATTATTTTCAAAACACTAAGAATTGCACAGGTCAGGTATTGTACCATCACTCTTGCTGCATTTTTAGTTTCCCTAATTTGTAAATATAGGCGACTGTTATTTTGAGCTCAAATTCAATAGTTTGATGGTATATCTACCACCTTTTGGATGGAAGGTTGTGATGGGAATGCTCAAGCTCATTAGAGTCTTTCTGTTGTGAACACAAGTTCGAAGTGTTGAAAGAGAAAGATGAATTGCAATAGGGCTGTTTACCCAAAATTCAGCTGCTTTCAATTTGGCAGGTGTCATACGTTGGCTCCATTCGTTGGTACGTTGCCTGCTAACTATTCAGCATGTGTGAATTTGGACTGCAAGTGATGCCAGGCGCTTCAAGTTTCACAGTGAAGCTTGATCCCGCCCTTATCTGACTTCAACCTGTGTATTTTCCAGCCAAGTTCACAGGATAGTGACCAGGGGGCAAGAATTCTCGTTGGTTTTACCCTCTCTCCCCAGGATTCTGAAGTAATCTGTCAAACCTCAACCATCATCTCAGCACAAACAGCAATTATCTCAGCACCTTTGGGAATGGTGCGCAGGAAATGGTGCAAACTAAATCCCATTGGATTATTCACAAGTCAAATATGCTGAGTGATGATATTTGCAGTTTCCTGCGTTGCTGTTCCCGAAGGCCATCAAAGAGTTGGATTTCAGCTGAAGTGTAAATAAGAGGAACTGTGTTCTGCAGAAACACCATCTGTTTTATCCATGAATAATTCACTTTCTAATCAAAGTGCTGGAATGAAGAATAAAGTTTCTGAATGTAAGTTTCTTTTTTGTAATTTGCAGTGCTCAATATGTTCCCTACTCCTCACTTGAAGGCGCTAAATCTTGTCAGCGTAGAATTCCACAAGTTAACAGTAACTTAACAGGCAATTCTTCATATGTGTCCAATCAGCAGGTATGAACAAACGATCTGATTATAAGCCATCTTGGCCCATTGTACCCGAGGGTCACTCAAAAGTGATCAGGAGTGGATTGATGCCTTGGTTTTCAAAAGAAGGTCAGAAAGATATGCAATGGTTTTGACAAGAATCGTCCCAAGTAGTTCTGCAATATAGGATTCCGTGCTGTATGGGCTGTTCCCAGGGCAGCACACATCAACTGCTGCTGAAGAACAATCAACTCAGTGAAAGATGCTCTTTGGTCTGTCTGAAACTTAGTGGATTCCAGTGCAAAGAATGGCCAAGTGTTACAGACCAGCATACTCCAATGTCCAAGACCCACAGTCTCAGGCACACAATAAAGATTGGGGAAGCTATTGTAGTACATGAGGGTTTGGAACTTGTTGTAAAACCCCTTGGATTGTACTTTTGACACGAGGTGACTATTATACATTAGTAAAAATATATAATCGAGGTGCCTCACTAGAGAGCCACATACTGAAATGAAAGAAATCGAACTGTGTGAAATGTCAAATTTGAATTGTGTGGCGCACATTTACAAATTTTGCAGTATAGTTTTGGAAATATAAAGTGATAGGGAATGGGCACACTGGACACAATTTCCTGTTACTAGCCTGGGGCACGGAGGCTGATTGGAGGATCCCAAAGCACTCCTTGCTTGAGGGCAGCTCCGAAATTCGGGCTGGGGGCTGAGCTTGGGACATTCTTGGATTTCTAAGACTCAGCATGACATCAGTTTACCCATTCAATCATAAAGGGGGAACTATGGGGCATGAGTTTCCCCCCAAAAAACTAAGTGCCCTGTGGCTGGGAACGGGAGCTTCTCCTGCCCGATTTTTGAGCGAGTTTAGTTTAATGAATTTATGGCATTCTGTGCAGCACAGAGGCTGTCAGGAGATTTACGCCTCTGGGGGTGGAGAGAGGGGTAATCCCACCCGAGATGCTGAGGGGGGCAACTGCGTATGTGCTGATCTCCCAGTACATGCGCCTCCCCCCTATCGATTGCTGGCCTCAACCCACCCCAGATCGCCAGCCCTGATCGCACCCCCCCGCCCAATTACACGCCCCAATCCTCCTACGGTTCGCCCACCCCAATCTACCCCCAATCGCCAGCCCCAATCCCTCAATGGCTGGCCTCCTGATGGCCGGTCCTGGCCTCTGAATACCAGGTACACGGTACCTACTCTTGCAACTCGGCCACGTTGTCTACCTGATAAGCTGCAGGAAAGGATGTCCCGAGGCATGGTACATTGGGGAAACCATGCAGACGCTACGACAACGGATGAATGAACACCGCTTGACAATCACCAGGCGAGACTGTTCTCTTCCTGTGGGGGAGCACTTCAGCGGTCACGGGCATTCAGCCTCTGATCTTCATGTAAGCGTTCTCCAAGGCGGCCTTCACGACACACGACAGCGCAGAGTCGCTGAGCAGAAACTGATAGCCAAGTTCCACACACATGAGGACGGCCTAAACCGAGATGTTGGATTTATGTCACACTATCAGTAACCCCCACAGCTTGCCTCCTGGACTTGCAGAATCTCACTGGCTGTCCTGTCTGGAGACAATACACATCTCTTTAACCTGTGCTTAATGCTCCCTCCACTCACATTGTCTGTATCTTTAAGACCTGGTTGGCTGTAGAGATTCGCATTCTAATCAGTATTCTGTAACTTGATTTTGTGTCTCTGTGCCCTGTTTGAGAGCAGATTTCCACTCCATCTGTCGAAGGAGCAGCACTCCGAAAGCTAATGGCATTTGCTACCAAATAAACCTGTTGGACTTTAACCTGGTGTTGTTAAAACTCTTACTGTGCCAACCCTACTACCAGCCCCCACCTCCCATGTAGAGTTCCCCACTCCCCTCTTACCTCCCCCCTCCCAATGGTCCAGCTCTGCCCCCATCTGACCTCACCCCCATGAGTACCCACCCCCTTGGCACTGCCCTGTGTCTGCTGGGCACTGCTAGTGTGCCAGGTTGGCAATAACAAGGTGCCCAGTGGGCAGTGCCAGTATGCCAGACTCACATTACCAGAGTGCCAGGTTGGTCCTGCCCAAGGGGCACCACTCCCTGCCCCCAACATCCCGGGGGGCATCAATGGCCTCCAGTCCCACCAGTGAGGCCATCATGCCTGGTCCCTGTTTCTGAGGACCACACGTGATCCCCACTGGTGTGGACCTCCAATGGCGGGGTCAGAAACATTGATTGTGCCCTGGGCTCACTAAATAGATGCAAATCATGATTTACATATTGGAATCGTGCTGTTCCCCAGCGCGAGGCTGATTACGTTGAAATAAATGGCCTGGAAAGATTGCGACCAGCTAAACAGTTCCCGTTTTTGGCCACCCACTGAGATTTCCCGGCCCACTATGCTACTCGAGGCATAGGATGGTGTGACTTGGAGGGGAACTTGCAGATGATGGTGTTCCCATACATCTGATGCACTTGGAGAAAAAATATACCAATCATTAAAACCAATTACAATCAACATCCTGGGGATCACCATTGACCAGAAACTAAACAGGGGTTCATACTACAAGAGGTGGCCGCACCGACCTCCTCAGAAGACAAACACGGGACACAGTGGACAGAGTACCCTTCGTTGTCCAGTACTTCCCCGGAGCGGAGAAGCTACGGCATCTCCTCCGGAGCCTTCAACATGTCATTGATGAAGACGAACATCTCGCCAAGGCCATCCCCACACCCCCACTTCTTGCCTTCAAACAACCGCACAACCTCAAACAGACCATTGTCCGCAGCAAACTACCCAGCCTTCAGGAGAACAGTGACCAAGACACCACACAACCCTGCCACAGCAACCTCTGCAAGACGTGCCGGATCATCGACACAGATGCCATCATCTCACGTGAGAACACCATCCACCAGGTACACGGTACATACTCTTGCAACTCGGCCAACGTTGTCTACCTGATACGCTGCAAGAAAGGATGTCCCGAGGCATGGTACATTGGGGAAACTATGCAGACGCTGCGACAACGGATGAATGAACACCGCTCGACAATCACCAGGCAAGACTGTTCTCTTCCTGTTGGGGAGCACTTCAGCGGTCACGGGCATTCGGCCTCTGATATTCGGGTAAGCGTTCTCCAAGGCGGCCTTCGCGACACACGACAGCGCAGAGTCGCGGAGCAGAAACTGATAGCCAGGTTCCGCACACACAAGGACGGCCTCAACCGGGATATTGGGTTTATGTCACACTATTTCACATAAATATTTCTGCTTTTTTCCTCCTGAGTCTTTATCATGCGATCCTAGAATCAGAATTTATGTCACACTATTTGTAACTCCCACAGTTGCGTGGACCTGCAGAGTTTCACTGGCTGTCTTGTCTGGAGACAATACACATCTTTTTAGCCTGTCTTGATGCTCTCTCCACTCCCATTGTTTTGTTTCTTAAAGACTGGATTAGTTGTAAGTATTCGCATTCCAACCATTATTCATGTAAATTGAGTCTGTGTCTTATAAGTTCTGTTTGTGAACAGAATTCCCACTCACCTGAAGAAGGGGCTCAGAGCCTCGAAAGCTTGTGTGGCTTTTGCTACCAAATAAACCTGTTGGACTTTAACCTGGTGTTGTTAAACTTCTTACTGTGTTTACCCCAGTCCAACGCCGGCATCTCCACATCATAAGTTTTTCACACAGAGGGTGGTGGGCGAGTGGAATCGGCTGCCGTCAGTGGTGGTGGAGGCAAACTCAATAGGGTTTTTAAGAGACTCCTGGATGAGTACATGGGACTTAATAGGATGGAAGGTTATAGGTAGGCCTAGAAGGTAGGGATATGTTCGGCACAACTTGCGGGGCCGAAGGGCCTGTTTTGTGCTGTAGTTTTTCTATGTTTCTATATTATAAAAAGGATCAAGGTACTACTAAACTGGGCAGAGAGAAAATTTACAAAGATAATACAAAAGATATGTGGGTATATATATCAGGAAATCAGGGGAGGCACGGTGGCACAGTGGTTTGCACTATTTCCTCACAGCGCCAGGGACCTGGGTTCAATTCCAGCCTCAGGCGCATGTCTATGTGGAGTTTGCACTTTCTCCTCGTATCTGCGTGGGTTTCTTCTGGGTGCTCCGGTTTCCTCCCACAGTCAAAATATGTGTGGGTTAGGTTGATTGGCTATGCTAAATTGACCCTCAGTGTTGGGGGGCACGCAGGGTAAATAATTGTGGTTTTGTTGATAGGGCCTGGGTGGGATTGTTGTCAGAGAGTCAGTGCAGACTCGATGGGCCAAATGGTCTCCTTCTGCACTGTGGAATTCTATGATTCTATGAAAGGATTGACAGATTGAGTCCATTTTTTCTTGAAATAAAGGCCGGGTGTATTTTAATAGAGGTCTTTAAAATTATTAAAGTTTTTGATCAAGTGGGTAGAGAGAACGTAAACATGAATATAAACACCAACATGTACTAGTTGGGCTCAATGGCCTATTTGTGTCCCCTATATTCAATGCAACCTTATGTAATCTTATCATAGATATGTGAGGCAGAATACCAACACAGCCTCCCCACCCCATCCCAACCCACCACTCTACACCTTGAACAGAAAGTAGCTCCCTTAAATGTGCACAAGATATGTGCAGGGCATGTGGGAGGATTTGCTGTGGGGACAAAAAATGGTAGCTGTTTTTAAGACTGGTTCACTAATGAATCACTATGGAGAGCAGGTTTCTGCCTCAGTCAACCCCCTGCTGAGATAAAGATAGAAAAAAGTTTCACATTTCAAAAAGGGGCCTGGTGCTGGAATAAATTCAGGTCAGGTTTTGCAGTGAAAAGTATTGTGAATGAAATGCAACAGCAGAAACAAGTAAGTCAGCCTACAAAAGGGGCCATGGTTTATTACTTATTCCCTGACTTTCAGAAGGGATTATTAAAAGGTGCCTTGCTGCCTGAAACAAGCATCCGCTTTGAGTAGGCCGCTTAGAAACAAGTGCTGCCAGCATTGGTGGGGTTAACATGGAGGCAAGGCTTCCAACTCAGCCTGCCAGACATCCCAAGGAAACTAAAATTGATTCAGGGACAGGGACTCACCAAACTCATGTAAGCAAATTAATACAATGGCAGTTAAAAAGTGACAAATCCCCAGAGCCAAATGGTTTTAAATCTGGGGTTTTAAAGTGAGTAGCTGGGAACATTACAGAAGACCCTGAACTACAATCTTCCAAAGTTTGCTTGATTCGGAAGCATTCCTTTAAATTGGAAAATTGCACGTCAGCTCGCTACTTAGCATTAGGAAGCCAGGAAATTATAGAGCAGTTAATTTTATAGCTCTTGTCAGTAAATTGCTGGAGAGTATAATTTAGGGTGACTAACCACAGGCCATGCCGGAAGTGACCAGCGGACAGGGTATTGTCTATGGATGTTATTCATATGAACTTTTAGATGGCATTTCATAAGGTTCCTTATAAGAGACTGTTAGCTAAAGCTGAAGTTCATGAAATTGAAGGCAAATTATTGACCTGGTTAGGAAATTGGTTGAGTGGAAGGAGACAGAGGGCAGGATATTCCTGCATCTGGTTGTAAAGATAGAAAGAGGGGTGTCCTTAAGTGCCAGATAATCAGATGGCACACTACTATTGCTGAAAAAACATTTAGGCCCGACACTTGTAACAGGAGTGTAAATAGAAACCTCACATATTTGCAGGTAATTTACATCAAATCTTACCCAAACTATTCTGCAGGAACACATCAGTCCTCCAGGATGACCTTGCCAGCCAGTTTGATGATATCGTTTTTGTAGCGATTGTGGGGTCTGTTTCTTTAAGGAGCACAGCAGAAGAGGGTCACCTGATTTGAGGGACCAATGGGGACCGAGAGTGAGTGATTACCCCAGAGGGTGGAGTCCTCAATTAGGCAGAATACATCATGAAGCCATGTAGTAATAATGTAAGGACTGGAGTTGCAAACACCTGTACGTAGTTTCTTCTTATTAATAAATACCTTTTGTTCCTAACCAAGCCTTAAATGTCTTGACGACACCTGAAGTGCCACTACATAACATACTGGTGACGAGGTGGATAAACTATGGTGGCACAGTCTACCTGTGATTATCTGATTTAATTGAAGTTCGGAAAAGAGGGATACTCACCATAGTGCCTGTTTCTGGGCAAATAGACTGAGAGAGAGTTGTCGAGGTAGTGCCAGGACCTAAGGAACAGATGTGCAAAGATGTGTGGGTTAGGTTGAAAGGCCATGCTCAATTGTTCCTTAGTGTCTGAGGGGCTAGCAAGATAAATATGTGGGGTTAAGGGGATAGGGCCTGGGTGGGACTGTTGTCAATGCAGGCTCGATGGGCTGAATGGCCTCCTTCTGTGCTGTTGGGAAAGAAGAAAGAAGTATCAAATGCTGTGTGACCAGCGAGTCAAGAGGTATGGAAAGATATAGAAAATTAAAATGAAGAGAAATTAGCCTTCAGAAGCAAGAGGAGTAAAACTTGAGAGAAGAGAAAAGGACAGGAGTTGCTGCAGTTTTGTTTCTGGAAGAGAGGAAGACAAAGGGAACAGAGCAGTCTTTGAAGTAAGAAGAAGAGATTTGGATAGAAGGTTGAGAGTTGATGCAGTTAAGATAAGTTTAGAATCTAAATGAGAAAAATGGGAAGAAAAACCTCGGGGAGCTGCAGGGCTTGTCCCAGAAGTGCGGGAAAATGAGAAGCTGGGATTGGAGGGCTCCTGATCTGAGCAGAGCCTGAGGGGAGGGAGAGCAATCCCAGCACTGAGGGACTACAGGCAGTGAAGTTTTAAAGCTTTTAGATAAGGAGAAGTCTTCTCCCTGTAAAAAAAAGTTTAAAACTTTGAAGATCATTGCCCTGAAGTAGACAGTTGAAATTGAAATTAACAAAAAGAATGCCAAATCAAGAGAAAAAAAAGAGGACTATTTAGGCAGCTAAGAAACATAATAAAGCTGCAGAAAATGTTGAGGATGTCTTCCACAGCTAAAAAAGTTAAACAATTTTAGAAAAGGTCCAAAACAGGGAGCTGCAGATCCCCACCAAAACCCCAGAAGCACTAGAAAAGACAGAGAGACAGAGAGAAACAGCAACTGTGGGCAGTTAAAAAAAAGGTTGACAGTCTTAAAGTGGTAATGAATTTTAAATTTGTTACAACATTTAATGCAACAACCACAAGGAGGAACAAAAGACAAGGGACAGGAAAATCAGAGAAGACCCTAGACAGAGGGCAACTCTCATAAGCAACGCAAGACCTCAGTGGAGGAAATTAAGCAAGAGTCAACGTGGGAGCTCAGAGATAATAAGCCTTCAAGGCAGATGCAATGCCAGACTCAGAGTAGGCAGTAAAAGATACTGGAGAGGTGGTGCATTAAAAACCCCAGAGAGGGGGGAAGCACTGGAAGACCCGGGAGGGAGTACTGGGGAAACCTAGAAGTGGAGGAAGACTGGAAAACCCTGGAGAGGGGGTGCATTGTGAAACCCCGAAGGAGGGCACTGAAAAACCCTGGAAGGGGGGGCAACAATAAAAGACCCTGAAAGAGGGCAACGGAAGACCCTAAACGAAGAGCTGAAAGAAAGCAAGATTCAGTTGCATCCCACCCTTTTGTCCTGTTGTGAGAAGTTCCCTGAAAGTTTTAGCAATGAACTACAAGCAAACGATAAAGCTGCAATCAGTCAGAAAGTAAGACAAGCCACAGCAGAAGAAGAAAGAGTGAAAAGAATTGGATAAATATAACCGAGAACTACAGCAAATAGAAAATGAGATAAAAGTTTGTGACCCAAATCAAAATGAGAAGTGGCCCATCAAAACTAAGAAAAAAAAACAAGCACTATGAAAAAGGTGGAAGTAGCTCGGTAATCTATTTGGGCCAGTAATAGTACAAAATTCACCAGCAGTGAAGAAACTGGAGTTAGAACATGAAGATATGGATAAAGAGTAAAAAGGGATGAGAGAAAAAGCACAGGCGGAACTCAGCAACAGAAGTCATAGCAGGGAACTCTAGAAGAACCAAGGAAATCCTGTGATGTGTGCTATCGGTTTTGTGATGGGTAAGAGAACTACTAGTCTCAAAGTGAAATGCGTTAAAGACTTGATCCATGGCTCACATGTAGGACATCCTATATCATCTTCAAGGGTAATCATGCTTTGAAGCAGAAATTAGAGCAGAGCTATCACTTACCAGAGCCTCATTGGGAATTCTTTAGAGATCAAATTGAATGATCAAACTACCAGCCATGTGGAAAATGCAAATGAACATTCTGCAGGGAGGCAGACGCCTTCCACTGTTTGAGAGTGCTGAAGAGGACTTAACAATGGAGAAACCCAAAGAGAGAACACAACCATTGAAACAAGTTAGCAATTCAGAATTGTGTAATAAACGTAACAAGAAGGAAGAAATGTTGAACGTAGAAGTAGAGTTTGATGCAAATACAACAAAAGTAACATGGCAGTTGTTTGAAAACATGCAAAGAGTGAGGAGGGGGAGATTGTTATCAAATGTTGTTGGAAGAGAATGTTGGATTTACCTTGGAAGAAACTCAAACGGATAAAATGAATGAATTGCAAAAGCAGAGCGATGGACTAAAGAATGATTGTGATTCCTTTCGGCAAGAGGAAGTTATTATGCAGAAAAATCTACAATGATTGAGGAATAACTGAAATGTGTTCAGTAACAGAGTGCTAAGCTGGTGAAAAATGTCAGTGGATTGGGAATTTCTCACAAAGAATTGGAAGTCGAGGTTGGAATGCTGATGGAACAACATTTACATGAAACAAACAGACTAAGAGTAAAACTTGCGCATACCAAGAAGGAGAATCAGAAACCAGAACAGTTTAATCATCGGATACAAACAATTAATTCTCAACTGAGTGAGAGATTGGAAAGGCAACAGTTGGGAAATAAAAGTGAGTTGGAACAAATTCAGAAATAGGTTGAAGGCTGCGATTCCTGCAGAGAACTCTTTTACCAAGGAGGAGCCACTTAAAATTGTCAGTTTATGTAAGGGTACTTCAGATGAATATCAAGATAAAGGAAAAGAGTTATTAAAAAAACAATGCAGGAGCTGGAACGGGCTCAGACCAAACTGCAACTGGCGGAGACAGACTGCAAAAGAAAACTGAGGCTGAGGAGGAAGCGGATGTGTGGAATAAAGAACTATTCAGGTCCAAGCAGAAGATTAGTTGATGCAGAAGACGAGATTGGAAAACGAAGCTGTGTAAGTTGTGCCAGAGAGAACCAGACAAAGCAGCAATTCAGGCAGAAAAGGAAAATGAGATTGCACACCAGAACAAAATTGTTGAAATGGTCACACTAACAGAAATGCTAGGAAGAGAAGGAACGTTATCACACGACAGTATCACGACAGTTTGTGAATGAACTGTCAAGACATAAGACTGTGTTGTATTGTGCTGATGGTACCTGCAGGCATTGTACAGTAAGGTGCTTGATAGAGAAAAGGATCAATGGAGGATTGGAGAGTGACACTGTCTTCAGAGTAAAGCATGTAGTCTATGGTCAGTGCACAGTCTAGGATAGAACTTGAAAAGCAGCAAACCTGCATTGGAGAGTCCCATCCAAAACCACATTTGGAACAATGCATAGTTGAAGTTGACTGGTAAAAAGTGTTATGTCAAGATCTCATCATTGAACAATTGCTACATGAATTTACAAATGTCTAACTTGTGTGTATAACGTTTATTTAGAATTTGGGTTTCAGTAGATTAATTTTAAAGATTGCATAAGAAAGTTAAAGGGAGAGGGATGTTGTACATGTGGTGTCTGTCTCTTTAAGACAGCAAAGCAGAAGAGGGTCACCTGGCTTGAGGGACCAATGGGAACCAAGAGCGTGTGTTCACCCCAGAGGGTGGAGTCCTCTCTCGGGCAGAATATATTTGGAAGCTATGTAGTAAGCATGTAGGGACTGGAGCAGCTGCTCCAAGGCAGCCTAGGCTTGCAAATCCCTATACACATAGGGATTTCTCTTCATCAGTAAATTCCTTTTATTCCGAACAAAGCCGGAAATGCCACTACATAACAGTTTTCAATCTCCCTCCTCAGCTGGAGGAGCTTTCCTTACCACAATCCAGGCAAATGGGTTGGAGAAACAGCTAAACTCCAGAGGAAGGATCCAGCAAAACTCAAATAGGCCAGAGAAGTGGGTTAGGGTAAATGTCTACCACAGAAGTCAGGTCCTTCTGGTTAAGGATCAGCTTCTCAATTGCTTGAACCTTTGGAAGGGATTTCATGGCAGCAGCAACTCAGAAGTACCCGGTTGAACTAAAAACAAGAAACCATAGCATTAACAACAAAAACAGAAATTGCTGGAAAATCTCAGGTCTGACAACATCTGTGAGGAGAGAATAGAGTCAACGTTTCGAGTCTAGAACAGTTCTGACAAAGGGTCATCTAGACTCGAAACTTTGGCTCTATTCTCTCCCCACAGATGCTATCAGACCTGCTGAGATTTTCCAGCATTTTCTGTTTTGTTCCAGATTCCAGCATCCACGGTATTTTGCTTAACCAAAGCATTAACTTTGGTTCTAGAAAGTGGGCTGTGCCCGATGAGTTATGATGGTGAATATCATGCATTCCTTTTCAGCATATATTTGATCACCTCATTGATGGGTAAAGGGACATATTTCCAGTTCCACCTCAGGGTCCAGCAGTGTTCTCTAGAGATCATTCCTATAAATCTAGTTATGTGTCTCTGCAAGATCATTCCCCTTCTGAAAACTCTAATTCCCACAGGGAGAGAATGGCTACTGACTGCCCTCTGATGCTTTGTCCAGGTGCCCAATCTTCAGTTATGACTAAGAATACCCAGCCTTTTGTCTTGGGGCCACATGTAAGTGAGAGCTTTAGGGATCGAAAGAGGAGACTGTTCAATATGACAAAGCAGAATGGCCCACTTCTTGATTCTCCCACAAGGTTCAACCAGGCCAGGGAAAATATCTTCCTTGTCAGTCTTCAACTCCCACTGAAGCTACTCTGATTACAGAAGATAATTCCATCTCCTCCAGAGTCAAGTAGCTTACTCTAATGAGATTTTAGAGCCTCAGGGTGTGTTGCAAGGTCTCAATTCAGTTGACTTCTGCTAACACCTTTCAAGGGCAAATGGGCAGGAATTCCCTTCCAAAACTTGGGAACTCCTTCCAATGGAATCCTTTGACATTGGGGAAAACAGGTGAAAGAGCCACCCACAACTCCCCAGTCAGAATTTAAATGACTGGCACAAACCAGACAGTATCCTGGCATTTCCAGTTAATAACATGAGTTACTTCTCTCAACCTAGAAATTTCAGGACTGCCCTTTAATTCCCACATAAAATAGGCTGCAATGCTAGCTTATCGTTCACTCTCCTTTTGACCAGAACTTGTCATAATATCCCAGAAAAGAGTCAGTGCCTTTGTGAGGGGCTAATTGGCACAGGAATGACCCTTCCCCACCATAGCAGCTGCTGGTGGCACACATGATTCAGGCGCCAACTTGTCCATTGTTGACATGATACCTTCTCTTTAAAAAAATTAGCCATGTCCAGTGATAGTGCTAGTTCCTGCAAATGGTGCTACACAGTAACTGAAGGAGCTCATACTTAACATAAATTCCATCTTTATTCACAAACAGGAAGTTACGCAGTTTTCATTTTGTTGTGGTCAAACTAAAACCTTCTTTAAAAAAAAAGAGACAAACATACATTTCAAAAACAAACTGCATCCTCAAAGGATAAAGACACTCGACTGGTTGGGGGTCATTGTGATGTGGTGCTGAGCTCTGTCAAACCTTCAGGGTTGTTTTACAAGCAGCCATGTTGTTAGAGACGGAGAGTGGAGATGATGATTCAGGGCAAGGTCATAGATGAGATATAGGATTAAGAAGTTAAAGAGAGATCGTAAACTCACTGGGGGGAATTTTCCCATCCTGCCTGCCACGGGAATCGAGCGGGTGGGGGGGCAGACCATGCAAAGGTCCATTGACCTCGGGCAGGATTTTCTGGTTTTGGGGCGACCAAAAAATCCTGCCCACTGAGTGAGAAGGGAAGAGGGAAGTTAAAACGAGCCACAGGTGAGTGACTGCGAAGCTTTTTGAACAGGATAAGGCGGCAATACACAATTACACAATAAAAATATCCTACATCCCTTCTCCCCATTTCATTGTCACATCAAAACCTCATTGGTCCTGATCTGGGAACCATTTCTAGAACATCTGTATAACACAGGTAGGTGGACAGAGAAGGTCCAGGTAGTTGGGTAAGAACTAAATTTGACTGAGAGAGAAAATGTTCCTTTTTGTTGCAACTCCCTCCCTCCACTTTCCTTCGTTTTGAGGGCTCTATAAACACCTCTGGGGAAAACTAGCTTTTTTGATAAAGGTTTAAATTTCTGACCTACTCTAATCACAGAGAGCTTAGGGTCACCATCCAAGACCTGGAAAATAACCAGCCTGTATTCCTGCTCTTGGTCATTACCCTGTTGGAAAGGGCTGGTGCTTGGGTTATCGGGTGAGGACAGGATCAGGCTTGGCTATGATTCCTCCCGTGAATGAACAGCCACCACGCATTGATCAAGTACACAGGCTATCTGCGTGAGACACTGGAGAGCTGCTGGTTTTTCCAGAGCTACGCCCCAGGAAAAAGTTAGCACCTTCAGGAGAAGAGGGGAGAAAGTGGTGGTATTAAATCCCTCCACTGCCACCACCAATGTTGTGAATAACCAACTCAGTCAGTGTGGAACAGGAAAGCATGTTAATGTCTCAGGTGGGACCCTGCACTGTATCTCAGTTATGATGCAAAGGAGAGGGGGGAATGGGTGCTTGTCTGCCGATTTTGGCCAGTGCTCCCTGAAATTATGAGGCAGCACCAGTGGGGAGGAAATAACAATTCTTGGCTTACCCTCTTGAATTGAGCAGGAAGATTTGAGAGGCTGGCATTTCCAAGGATACAAAGCTTTGTTGGGAATATCAAAACACACAGTGGGGTGGGGTTCGGAGGGCTCCTCCCAGAACCATAAACCTCTCCATTCAGACCGAGTTCTCACCTTCACCAATCTGAGGCGAAAACTGAAAGTGACTTTTTGCTTTCTCTCTTGTGCCTTGATATTTTAAATTGACTTTATAGCTGGTAAACAGCTACTGGGAATTCTCCCTGGTGGTCTGGAACAATATTTATCCCTCAACCAACATCCTCAAAAGCAGTTTATCTGGTCACTTAATTCATTTCTCTTTGCGGGGATTTCCTGTGTGCAATTTGGTTGCCACATTTCTCCACGTACAACAGTGACTAGTAATTTATTGGCTGTAAAACACTTGAGACATCCTGAGGTCACGAAAGCTTTATAAATGTAAGGCTTTCTTATTGAAATCCAATGACAAAAAACAAATGATGGGAAGGGCAGATAACCAACAAGTACCATCTGGCCTCAGATTTAGATGAGAGCACTCTTACAAAGATAAAGATCGTTTTAAATATTTTAAAAAAAAGAAAATTCAGTTCCCATTCCTCTAGGCGATGCCAACACTGTCAGGGTGAAGTGCAGGCAGACGACTGATGTTGACTTTTTTCAGTTAATCTTCAATCACAATGGGCTCATCATTGGGGGGAGGCTTTGGACCTTTTGCAGGGTCTGGGGGACATTGTTCAATAGCGATCTGTGCTTGGGGACGCCTCCCGCTCCGTCTCCTCTCAAAGGAAGTAAGTAACTTGCGGATCTTCCTGCAAAACAATAAATGGGTGTTAATTCAATACGCCTTTTATATTCTGACCAAGTTGTGCTCAAAGTTAACCTCTGCGTGTGAATGCTTCCCACATCTTTTGAACTGCCATGTAAATTCGAGGACAGAAGGAATTTGCATTTACATAACACTTTGCACATCCTCAGCTAAGTTCCTAGGTGCTTCACTACCATTGACTTACACAGAGGCAGAATTTTCCAGCACTTCACAATGGCGAGATCTTCCACTTCCGCCAATGTGAACCGAGATTTCCAGCTTTGAAAAAGGGTCGTCTGGACTCAAAACATCAGCTCTTTTCTCTCCTTACAGACGCTGCCAGACCTGCTGAGATTTTCCAGCATTTTCTCTTTTGGTTTTATTTGAACAGAGATTTCAATTGGTTGCTGGCCCTGCACGGGGAAGGCTGGAAAATTATGGCCAGAATTTATAACACAAAAAGACACTATTCCCCGAGCTTGGTTATGCTGTGGCTTATGCTCCATACAAGCTTCCTTCCATTATACTTCGACTAATCTATCAAACTCTTTATAATTTTCAAGACCTTTATTAAGTTACGCCCACAATTTTCTCTTTTCCAGAGAACAGTCTTCGCTGATAGTTTGAAATGCAGTCACTGCTGTAATGTGGGCACAGTAAGAAGTCTCACAACACCAGGTTAAAGTCCAACAGGTTTTGCTACCAAATAAACCTGTTGGACTTTAACCTGGTGTTGTGAGACTTCTTACTGTGTTCACCCTAGTCCAACGCCGGCATCTCCACATAATGTGGGCAAACATGGCAACCATTTTTCTCATAGCAAGTGTAAGTAAACTGCAAGAGAGATAAACAAAGAGAAGAACTTGTATTTCTGTAGTACCTTTCGTGACTTCAGGCATCTCAATGTGCTTTACATCTTGTGAAGTACTGTTTGAAATGTAGCCACTGTAGTAATGCACGAGTTATGATACAGTCTGTTTCAGTGACATGCAACTGGGGATGAATATTGGCCAAGACATTGCAAGAACTCCCCTGCTATTTTTTGAATGCTGCCATAGGATCTTTTATGCCTGCCTGAGAGGGTAGAAGGTACCTTGGTTTTACATCAACTGGGATTTTCCAGCCCATCCTGTCGGATTTTCCAGCGGTGGAGGCAGCCCGCCATTAGCCACAGGTGGGATCTTCCAGTCCTGCCGAGGTCAATGGCCATTTGCTTTGCTCACCAGCCATGCCATCAGGGAACCCACCGTGGGGTGTCACCTTCAGTGGGACCAGAAGATCCCACCCATTGAATTAGAATTTCCAGTGCAGAAACAGGCCATTTGGCGTAACAGGTTCATGCCTGTGTACTATGCTCCACAATAACCACCTCCCACCTTTCTTTAGATCATAGTAGCAACTTTATTCCTTTCTACCTCATGTTAGGGTTCAAAATGGGATGGCAGACGAATTTGCCCTCAAAAGCTTCCAAAAGCCCACAAAAACTCAAAGGCGGCAAAATTTCAGCATATTGAGAGAAAAATCATTCCCGTACAGATATTCCCTGTTTAAAGCAAATTTAATATCATATGTTTAGTTTAGCAGGGTCTGTCAATTAGGAACTTAACTGAATAGTGCCGTCTGTATTTTAGTGTGGTTCCTGGTGCACGCTATCCTTTAAACACCAGACCTCCCAAACCCACTCCCGGCACCCCCCACTTGCCGGCCCTCTGACTTAAGATAAATAAATTTACATGCAGCCCTCCTGAGTGCACGCACTTGCACACAATCCCATTCATACTGTTCATACATGCTTCCCCACTCTATGCATGTATATGTACCAACAATTCGCACATCTTGGGACATAAAGGGCAATTTAGCATGGCCAATCCACCTAACCTATACATTGTTGGATTCTGTTCCTACGCACTTTCAGACAGATCCAATTACCGCTGTCCCATTCCTGTTGAAAATGTTTTAATGTGAGGGAAAAAAAGGCAACTCCTAAGTCCTTTTTAACCTGAAAAAATTAGAAGCTGGTTTCACGGTCACTACAGTTCAGAAGCAGCGCCGACTTTTCTCCAATTCCCAGAGTCAGCTTTATACCACTTCTCTCCAGAGTTGATCTCACATCAATTCCAATGTAAACTTTAATGTAAATTGATTTGATTGTTATCAGCACAGAAAAGACATTACAGTGGTCAAACTCCTTGAGGCACTTGGCTTATGACTAACAAGTAATGTAGTGAGGTTTTTGTGACGCAGGTATCATGTGGGTCACATCACAACATTACGTCAGCAGAGAGCTCCGAGTATGTAACAACTTCACCCAGGAATAAACTCGATTGAGGCATCTGAACCTCACTCATGTTATCTTGTGAAGTGATTACAATACGAAGAGGGCACTGGCCCCCTTAACCGCACCAGAAGTATCACATTATGACAGCACTCAAACAAGAAATGACACCAACACAGCTATCCTCAACCAATTCAACCATAATTGTAACAGTTTGAAGTTGCCGATCACAGGATTAGTAGCAGAAATTCATAGCAGGAAGGAAGGCAGAGGGAGTGAAGGAATTGCACAGTTTGTAAGTCCTGGACCTGCTATCAATGTAGTGAGGATACTGGGTATATGGGCCAGGTACTTATTGATTTTCACTGCACTTCCTGATTTATCTCATATTCTCTCCTACTCTGTTCAACCTTAATGGTGTCTTCAACTTGGTTTCTTAATGAACAGGCTTTACTGTGCCTTTTAGGGGAGAGGGTATGATGGCATTGAAGACATGACACTGAGACTCTCGTGTAACTTAAGGCATCAAGAGTCGATGTTGATCTGCTTAGGGCTGGGAACCTTTAGCAGTCTTACCTGGTTTCATCAGTTGCCATGAAAAAGACGTCGCCAGGGGCATCGATCCAGTTTAGCCGCGTACGCTTCACTGGTGGCACCAAGCCTGCTCGTGGAGCTCTGACACTGGCTGGGTAAGACCTCCCATTGACCACAGAGTTTCGAGCAGGTCCCTGCAGGAGGGCAGAGGACAATAATATCGTAACTGGGAAAAAAAATAAACTGGCCTTGTGTAGACGGCATTGTTTAGCTAGCCAGAACACTATATCCAGCAACAAATTAAAGTACCATTAGATGGATCAGAACTGGTTAGAACCATTTCAAATCCAAACCAAGGGTTCCTCATAACTGAGTTAAGATGTTGGAAGATATAGCACTGCCCTCCAATAGGATATTTGGCTCTCCATTGGAAAGCTCAGGGCAGACTTCAACTTGTTATCCTCATTATCCACTTCCCCCCACCCACCAGTGCCACCAGTTAACATGAAAAGGGACCCTTATCCCCCACTTTAGGATGCATTTCTCTCTCTGATTGAAGCAGTTACTGGTCACAGTGACAGTTGCATTCATGTAAAATTAAAAAGCAAATTCCAATTGGATCTCGTTTTGCCGATTAGGAAAATGAGTCTGCTGCAATTCACCAAATTCTGTTGAAATTTAGTGGATTCCACTAAATTTAATCGATTTTCCTAAAGTTCATCAGATCCTACTGAAATGCTACAAATCTTCTGAAATTCACTGGTTTCTTCTGAAACTCTCTGGATTGCCCCGAAATTAACAGGATTTTGCTAAAATGTACTGGATTGCGCTAAAATGTTTACTGTATTCTGTTGAAATTCTCTGGATTCTGCTGAAATTCTCTATATTCTGCTGAAATTCACTGTATTCTGCTGAAATTCACTGTATTCTGCTGAAGTTCACTGTATTCTGCTGAAGTTCATTGGATTCTACTGCAATTTATCAGATTCTGTCATGACTAAAAGTCACTCGGCTCTGCTAAAATTAACATAAAACCATAACATAAGAAATAGATCATTTGAGTCTTCACTAAGATCACGGCTGATTATCTACCATAACTCCACCTTCCTGAAATATACTCATATTTCTTGATTCCCTTATTATCCAAAGAAAATCGGTCTATGCCTTGAATATAATTAATAACTGAGCATCCACAATGTTCTAGGGTACAGAATTCCGAAGATTCACACACCCTTTGAGTGAAGAAATTTCTCACCTCAGTCTTAAATGACCAACCCCATATTCTGAGACTATGATCTCTAGTTCTTGACTCCTCAACCAAGACCACATTCTCTCATCTACCTAATAAAGCCCTTTAAGAGCTTTATATGTTTCAATGAGATCAACTCTACTTTTTTCTAAATTCGAGGGAACATAGGTCATGTTGGTTTAAACTTTTTCCATAGCACAATCCACTCATTCCAGAAATCATTGTATTGAACCTTCATTGCACTCTATCTAAGGCAAGAATATGTAAGGAGACCAAACTGCATATAGTACTCCTAGAGTGATCTCACCAAGGCACCATATAAATGCAGTAAAGACTTCTCTACTCTTGTACTCCAATCCTTTTGTAATGAATACACATTTACCATCCACTTTCCAAATTGCTTGCTGCATCTGCATATTAGCTTTGTGATTTAAGTAAAAGGACAGCCAGGTCCCTCTGAATACCTACAGTTCCCAGTTTCTCACCTTTTAAAAAGATCCTGCTTTCCTACTTTCTGTCTAAAGTGAACAACTTAACCCCATTATATTGCATCTACTATTTCATACCCACTCATTTAACCATTTTATATCCCTCTACAGTCTCTTTGCACCTCCTGATATCTCACTTTCCCTCCTAACTTTGTATCGCCAGTAAACTTGGATGCATTAAACACAATTCCTTCATTTAATCTAAGTCACTGATATAGATTGTAAATAGCTGAACCCAAACACTCATTCTCACAGTAACACACTAGCTACAGCCTGTCAACCTGAAAATGACCCATTCATTTCTACTCTGTTCCCTGTCCATCAGCAAATCCTTGATCCATGCTAATATATTACTCCCAATTCCATGAGTTCTAAATTTGTGCAACAAGCTTATGTTCGGAATCTTACGGAATGTGTTTTGAACGTCCAAATACACTACATACGCTGATTCTCCCTTATCTACACTGCCATTTACAACCTCAAAAAACTCAACAGATTTGAGAAGCATTATTTCCTTTTCCTAAATCTGTACTGACTTTATCCGATCATATTATGATTATCTAAGTGCGCTGTTACCACATCTCAATAATAGATCCTAGCATTTTCCTTACTACTGATGCCAGACTAATGAGTCTATAGTTCTGTTTTTCAACATTCCTTCTTTCTTGAATAGCAGGTGACATTTGCTACCTTCCAATCCAAGGGACCTAAAAGGATTGCATATTCATTGTGAATAGAATTCACAATGAATTCAGTTTGTTGCTTATTTTCTATTATCTTTTTAAATCTAGTTTCCCAATTCACCTTAGTTAACTTGTCCTTTATACTGACTTATTTTGTTTTTGATCAGATTTTTCAATTTTAGGTTTGTAGTTAACTAAATCAATCATTCTCAAACTCAATACAAAATTCTATTATGTTATGATCACTCTTTCCCATAAAGGCCCTTTTACTAAACAGTTATGGATTAACTATTTTTCATTTCATAAAACTGGATCTAAAATAGTTTATAACCTAGTTAGGTCCTCAAAATACTGATTTAGAAAATGATCCTACAATCGTCTTTCATCATTGCAAATTTGGCTTGCCCAGTGACAGGAGAAGGACCTTTAGCCTTCAACCTGCTGCACCATTTAATGGCTGATCTGAGATCTAACTCCTTATAAACACCTTTTCTCCATATCCCTTAATTTCTTTAGTATCAATCTCAATTTTAAAATTAACAATTGATTTATTTGCTGAAGAGAGTTCCAAACCTGTACTACATTTTAGCAGAGAGGTCAGTGACGAGGAGGCAATGATTGATGGAAATATTAGAGGGGAGATGAGGAAAAGCTCCCCCCACCCCTCCCGTGGGGTTCTGCGACTCACTGACTGAAAGGGTAATTCATTTAAAAGGTGTCTAGATATGGCCCTAGATATGTAACCTGCAGGGCTGCAGACCAAATGCTGGAAAGTGGGATTAGGCTGGGTGACTCATTTTTCAGCCTGCACAAGCACGATGGGCCAAGTGGCCTCTTTCTATGCTGCAAACGTTCTATGATTCTATGAAACTACCTTTGAATCTTCTAAATTCCAGAGACTATAACTCCAGTTTGTGTAATATCTCCTGGTAATCCTTGGAGTCCAGGCATCACTCTGGTAAATCTGCACTGCACTCCTTTTAAAACCAAGCATCGATCTTAAACTGTGATGCCCAGTACTGCTTACAGTAATTCAGGTGTGGTCTAAACAGGGCTTATACCCTTTGTATTATAGTCCTCTAGATATAAAGGCCAGTGTCCCAGTAGCCTTTTTGAATATTTTATGTACTTTTCGGATCTCACATTTTAATAGTCTGTGAACCTGGACTCTCAAAGTTCTTTGAAACACTAATAGTTCTCATTTGTCACGCTTTCCAATCCCTTTTAATTCATATTTGCATATACTGAAATCAATTTGCCACAGTTTTGCACAATTGCTTAATCTATAATTTCTGTTTAATATTATGCTTCCATCTATACTGCTTACAGTGCCTCCAACTTTTGTGCCATCAGCAAGTTTGAATGATGTGGCGTTCTATCCCATTAACTAAGTTGTTGACGAATATGGTGAATAGATGAGGTTCAAACACAGATCCATGTTGGTGCATTCTGATCAGCTGAACTTCCAAGGTATTCAGTCACTCTAGCCTTCATTATAGATCCTTGTAATTTCCTGAGAAGAGTTGTTGGGCTAATTATATAGGTCTATAATTCCCTGGTGTCCCTCTCACACCTTTCTTAAATATCAAAGTCACATAAACAATCTAACCTAAAGGAATTGCTCCTGAATCAAGAGAACTATAGAAGATTATAATTAGCGCATTAGAAATGCTCTCACCAATTTCCTACAAAGCCCTAGGTGAAAATTGTCCTGCCTTGAAGAGTTGCCACCAATGTTCTGTCTAATTTTATCTGGGTGCACGGGTGACTTATTTAAGTGCCCAACTCTTTAATCTTTGCTTCATGGTCACACACATGTGGTAATTTAAAGGGACCAACCTGTGCATGGCCGGCGCAGAACTTTCAGGTTGCTGCACTCTGCAGCAGGGAACACTGTCAGTGTTTTCTGCCACTTGCTTCTTAGCTCCACCCAAATGGAATCCACAACTTGATTTTTCAAGCTGACATCCCTTCTCTCCGCCCTCATCCCATTCCTTATCATCAAGGTTACCCATCCTCCCTTTACATTTTGCCTATCTAAAAGTCAAGTATTCTGGAGTACTGAGTTCCCAACCATGTTCACTCTGCAATCATGTGTCTGTCATGGCTATTAGATCAAACTCATTTATTTCTAACCCTGTTACTAATTCATCTATTTTATTGCGAATGCTTTGCACATTCAGATACGCTGGCCGGGATTCTCTGACCTTGTCCACGGCTGGGATTTTGCAGTCCCGCTGCAGTGAATGGAGATTTGGCTGAATGCCAAATTATCCGTTCTCACCAACAGCGGTGACCGGGCTTATGACATTGGTGGATTCCGGCCAGTTTCTTTAGTCTGAACTCTGTTCTTAAGTCTTTAATTCCCTATTACTTTTGTTAAGCTCTCTGTCCGTTCTGATGAACTCTTGTTTATTTTTACCCAAATTGCAAATCTGTGACATTTCTTGTACTGTTTTTGATACAACTTCCTGAATCCTCCCACCCCATTTCATTCGTTTAAAGGTTACCCATCATCTACTGTGCTGGATATTCAATTCACTAGAACACTGGTTCCAACCCAGTTTAAGTGGAGACCCTCCCAGTAGAAAGCTCCCTATTTCCCCAGCATAGATGTCAGTGCCCCACAAATCAAACCCCTGCCTCCATGCTTCTCTTTTAGCCATGCATTTACCTTTCAAATCCATTTATTCCTCTGCAAAATCGATCAAGGCTCAGATATAAATCCAGATTGTGAGGTTCTGCATTTAAATTTCATCCCCATTGTTTCAAACACTCTCAGTGGAACCTCATTCCGAGTTCTACTTATGTCATTGGTTCTTAAGTGGACACAACAACTGGATCCTCCCACTTCAAGTTCTTCCCCAGTCAGGAGAAGGTGTCTTGAACTTCTTCAAAGCTCCCAGTCACATCTGCAGAGAACAGTGTCGATACCCCAGAACTATACGGTCCTCCACATTCCTTTTAATTCTCCATGTTGAATAGCCTCCGGTCTAAGGAACCATCGTCAGTTTGCTCAGCCATTCTGCAGACTTTGCTCTTATCTAACAAGGCAGCAACATCCTTGTCGCTATTGGAAAAGGGAAAGTCTGAGGCTACTCCAGCATTGCAAACATTACCTACCTGACTGGCAGTTACACCCTCCTGTCCCTGGCTGCTATCTGACCTTTCTCCACCCTAGCTGTGACTGTAACATTATATTCTGCACTCTCTCCTTTCCTTCTCCCCTATGAACGGTATGTTTTATCTGTATGGTGTGCAAAAAACAATACTTTTCACTGTATCCTAATACATGTGACAATGATAAATCAAATCAAGACTGTCCACACCTGCACAATTACCTAACCTAAGGGATGCAGCTATCTCCTGAATCAAAGTGCCCAGATAACTCTCTCCCTCTCTGATAAATTGCATCAGATTCTGCTAAAATTCACCATTCTGCTCAGATGAGCATTTGGGCAACTATTTGGAAATATTGTCAGCATTAACCCTATTTTGTTGCAATTTCTCTCATCTTTCCAATTTATTTTTACCAGCATGGTCTATGGCAATCTAGCACCCTTTTCTAAGTCCGCTTGAGATTGAGAAGGTTGAAACACATGGAATTCAGAGAAATCTGGTGAGATGAATCTGAAACTGGCTTACTAATAGGATACAAAGGGTGGCGGTAGAAGTCTGTTTGAGCGATTGGAGGCCGGTGTTCAGTGGCGTACCACAAGGTTCAGTGTTGGGACCCTTATTGTTTGTAATATACTTAAATGATATTGATGATAATGTGGGGGGGAATGATAAGTAAGTTTGCAGATGACACCAAGATTGGTAGGGTGGTTAATAGTGAAAAAGAAGATCGTAGGTTACAGGAAGATATAGATGGGTTGGTGAGATGGGCAGAGCAGTGGCAGATGGTATTTAACCCTGATACGTGCGAGGCGATGGACTTTGGAAGAAGTAACAAGCCAAGGGAGTATTTAATGAATGGCAGGACACTAAGAAGTTCAGAGGAACAGATGGATCTTGGATTACTTATTCACAGATCCCTGATGATGGCAGAGCAGGTTAAGGCTAGTTAAGGCATATGGGACACTTGCTTTTATCAGTTGTGGTGTAGAGTACAAGAGCAAGGAGGTTATGTTGAAGCAGTACAGGCTGGTGGTTAGGCCACAGCTGGAATACTGTGTGCAGTTTTGGTCACTTCACTACAGGAAGAAGATTGCACTGGAGGGGATACAGAGGAGATTCACCAAGATGTTGCCTGGGATGGAACATTTAAGCCGTAAGGAGACTGGATAGGCTTGGATTGTTTTCTTTAGAGCAGTGAAGGCTGAGGGGGGACAGGATTGAGGTGTGCAAGATTATGAGGACTATAGACAGGGTGAATAAGAAGCAGCTGTTCCCCTTGATTGAGGAATCAATTGTGAGGGGGCACAGGTTTGGGTGAGGGGCAGGAGTTTCAGGGAGGTTTGAGAAAACATTTTTTCACACAGTAGGTGGTGATAATCTTGAATGCACTGCCTGGGAAGGTAGTGGAGGCTGGAAATCTTACAACCTTTAAAAAGTATTTGGATGAGCACATGAAACATTATAACATTCAAGGATATGGGACAAGGGCTGGAAAATGGGACTAGTGCAACTTTGGTAGTAGTTATTATTGATACAAACTTGATGGGCTGAAGGGCGTTTTCTGCGCTGTATGACTCTTTGGGCGGGATTTTACGGCCTCGCTTGACCATAGAATAGAAAATCCTGAGATCAACGGACATTTCCTCTGTCTACTCCTTGCCCGCTCTGATTCTGTGACGGGCGGGGTGGTAGAATTCCAGCGTATGTCTCTCTCTGACTCTTCAGCTGTAAATACCCTGATCCACAGACTCTTCGTCCTCCCAATGTCACCATTGTGTTGAAGCCAGTTTTTTCTGCACTGTCTGCAATTCTAAGGAGCTTCAGTTCTGGATGTGTCACCTCCAAATATTACCTTCTCAATCTCTATGAGGTGCTGATCGACCAGGTGTAATTTTTATTGGTTTACAACTTTGCAAGCTCAGAGGCGTCAGGATTACTGTAATGATTGATTCTTCCATAAATAGTGTTGTCCTGCAGCACAGGGCAATGCTAAATGCTGCATTCTTCATGACAGGTTTGCAATTTAAAACAGGATCAACTACACAGCAGAGGAGCACAGGTACAGAATATGATAATGGTGATGCAGGAGGACTGACCGCAACAGCACATCAGCTGAACACTCAAAGCCCAAGCCTAAACCATGTTGAGTGGTTGGAGACAGTGAGATAATTTTAAACTGGAAGTTGAGGATCACATTGCTCCACTAGTATGTCAGCTACTAACAAGCTACGAGCATTCGCCTACCCAAACATTAGCAGCTATAGCACGCAAAGTGTGGAGGTCTCAGAAAGGGGCTTGTAGGACTTTAACTTGCCCCTCCATTCTCATTTCCAAACCACCTACCCTCCCACCATTTGACTGGGGTCTTCCGAAGACCCTGGCCCTACAACCTCACCTGCGCAGGTTCTTAAAGTGGCAGGTTGCAGGATCAGTAAGAACAAAGAACAAAGAACAGTACAGCACAGGAAACAGGCCCTTCGGCCCTCCAAGCCTGTGCCGCTCCTTGGTCCAACTAGACCAATCGTTTGTATCCCTCCATTCCCAGGCTGCTCATGTGACTATCCAGGTAAGTCTTAAACGATGTCAGCGTGCCTGCCTCCACCACCCTACTTGGCAGCGCATTCCAGGCCCCCACCACCCTCTGTGTAAAAAACATCCCTCTGATAGGTCGAATAGTTTGGATGGGGCACTTTTTGTGCAGTGTGTGCAGGAGGGTTTCCTGACACAATATGTGGATAGGCCGACAAGGGGTGAGGCCACATTGGATTTGGTACTGGGAAATGAACCGGGCCAAGTGTTAGATTTGGTTGTGGGAGAGAACTTTGGAGATAGTGACCACAATTCGGTGTCTTTTGTTATTGCAATGGAGAGGGATAGGGCCGGACGGCAGGGCAAGGCTTACAATTGGGGGAGAGGTAATTATGATGCGATTAGGCAAGAATTAGGGGGCATAAGATGGGAACAGAAACTGTCAGGGAAAGGCACTGATGAAAAGTGGAACTTTTTCAAGGAACAAATACTGGGTGTCCTTGATAGGTATGTCCCTGTCAGGCAGGGAGGAAATGGCCGAGTGAGGGAACCGTGGTTCACAAAAGAGGTGGAATGTCTTGTGAAAAGGAAGAGGGAAGCTTATGTAGGGATGAGGAAACAAGGTTCAGATGGCTCGATTGAGGGTTACAAGTTAGCAAGGAATGAGCTGAAAAAGGGGCTGAGGAGAGCTAGGAGGGGACATGAGAAGTCCTTGGCGGGTCGGATCAAGGAAAACCCCAAGGCTTTTTACTCTTATGTGAGGAATAAAAGAATGACCAGGGTG
This sequence comes from Mustelus asterias, assembly GCF_964213995.1. Classification (NCBI taxonomy): domain Eukaryota; kingdom Metazoa; phylum Chordata; class Chondrichthyes; order Carcharhiniformes; family Triakidae; genus Mustelus; species Mustelus asterias. The sequence goes on from NC_135818.1 coordinate 21,518,506, forward strand.
AGGTTAGGGCCGGTCAAGGACAGTGGTGGGAACTTGTGTATGGAATCAGTAGAGATAGGCGAGGTGATGAATGAATACTTTTCTTCAGTGTTCACCAAGGAGAGGGGCCATGTTTTTCAGGAAGAGAAGGTGTTACAGGCTAATAGGCTGGAGGAAATAGATGTTCGGAGGGAGGATGTATTGGCAGTTTTGAATAAACTGAAGGTCGATAAGTCCCCTGGGCCTGATGAAATGTATCCTAGGATTCTTTGGGAGGCGAGGGATGAGATTGCAGAGCCTTTGGCTTTGATCTTTGGGTCCTCGCTGTCCACGGGGATGGTGCCGGAGGACTGGAGAGTGGCAAATGTTGTTCCTCTGTTTAAGAAAGGGAATAGAAATGACCCTGGTAATTATAGACCGGTTAGTCTGACTTCGGTGGTTGGTAAATTGATGGAAAAGGTCCTTAGGGATGGGATTTACGACCATTTAGAAAGATGCGGATTAATCCGGGATAGTCAGCACGGATTTGTGAAGGGCAAATCGTGCCTCACAAATTTGATAGAATTTTTTGAGGAGGTAACTAGGTGTGTTGATGAAGGTAGGGCGGTTGATGTCATATACATGGATTTTAGTAAGGCGTTTGATAAGGTCCCCCATGGTCGGCTTATGATGAAAGTAAGGAGGTGTGGGATAGAGGGAAAGTTGGCCGATTGGATAGGTAACTGGCTATCTGATCGAAGACAGAGGGTGGTGGTGGATGGAAAATTTTCGGACTGGAGGCAGGTTGCTAGCGGAGTGCCGCAGGGATCGGTGCTTGGTCCTCTGCTCTTTGTGATTTTTATTAATGACTTAGAGGAGGGGGCTGAAGGGTGGATCAGTAAATTTGCTGATGACACCAAGATTGGTGGAGTAGTGGATGAGGTGGAGGGGTGTTGTAGGCTGCAAAGAGACATAGATAGGATGCAAAGCTGGGCTGAAAAATGGCAAATGGAGTTTAACCCTGATAAATGTGAGGTGATTCATTTTGGTAGGACAAATTTAAATGTGGATTACAGGGTCAAAGGTAGGGTTCTGAAGACTGTGGAGGAACAGAGAGATCTTGGGGTCCATATCCACAGATCTCTAAAGGTTGCCACTCAAGTGGATAGAGCTGTGAAGAAGGCATATAGTGTGTTAGCTTTTATTAACAGGGGGTTGGAGTTTAAGGGCCGTGGGGTTATGCTGCAACTGTACAGGACCTTGGTGAGACCGCATTTGGAATATTGCGTGCAGTTCTGGTCACCTCACTATAAGAAGGATGTGGAAGCGCTGGAGAGAGTGCAGAGGAGATTTACCAGGATGCTGCCTGGTTTGGAGTGTCGGTCTTATGAGGAAAGGTTGAGGGAGCTGGGGCTGTTCTCTCTGGAGCGGAGGAGATTGAGGGGAGACTTAATAGAGGTTTATAAAATGATGAAGGGGATAGATCGAGTGAACGTTCAAAGACTATTTCCTCGGGTGGATGGAGCTATTTCAAGGGGGCATAACTATAGGGTTCATGGTGGGAGATATAGGAAGGATATCAGAGGTAGGTTCTTCACGCAGAGAGTGGTTGGGGTGTGGAATGGACTGCCTGCAGTGATAGTGGAGTCAGACACTTTCGGAACATTTAAGCGGTTATTGGATAGGCACATGGAGCACACCAGGATGGTAGGGAGTGGGATAGCTTGATCTTGGTTTCAGATGAAGGTCGGCACAACATCGTGGGCCGAAGGGCCTGTTCTGTGCTGTACTGTTCTATGTTCTATGTTCTATGATATCTGAGTTATACTTCGCCCCTCTCACCTTGAGCCCGTGACCCCTCGTGATCGTCACCTCCGACCTGGGAAAAAGCTTCCCACTGTTCACCCCTATCTATCCCCTTCATAATCTTGTACACCTCTATTAGATCTCCCCTCATTCTCCGTCTTTCCAGGGAGAACAACCCCAGTTTACCCAATCTCTCCTCATAGCTAAGACCCTCCATACCAGGCAACATCCTGGTAAACCTTCTCTGCACTCTCTCTAACACACCGCTCCCTCAATGGAAAAGAACTCCAGGATGGCAATCAGTTGGGAAACCCAGTGAAATGGAAAATAAAACTGAAACCATATTCTGCTGGGAGGGATCTGGAATTAGGTACAATCCCATGTGAGAGCAATAAACAGAAGGAACACTTCAGGAGATATGGCCAATCCTGAGATATATGACTTACTTGCGACACTTGAAAAAATGGAAACCTGAAAATATAAGATAGCTGATGCAAATCCTTTCAGTCGCCCTGATTTATAGGTTCCACTGTGGCTTTGACAGCAATTCAATCCTATAAAACTATCACTTAATGCAACAATATCTTCTTACACAGGCCTATGTTACACTCAAATAGCAAGGGCCTAACCTTTGGAGGGAGGGGGTTCCAGTTCAACTCGCAGCTTTTGCCTTTATTGGTTGCACTGGCCCTCTCTCATGTGGTTCTTTCACACCTCAAACTGGCCCCATATAAGCATGCAATGGACGCTCTGCTCTGCAACGAAGTTCCAGTGCTTGAGGTCAGATTGTCCTGGAGTGACAGACTTGAGTTCGTATGGCCATTTGTTTTGACAGCGAGGCCATTTGTTTTGACAGCAAGGTACATTCTGGCTCATATAGTCTGGCCTTAGCCATGCCCTCACCCTCCCACACAAGTTCCAGCTCACTACAGGACTACAGGAGTTGCCGTCACATCAAGCCGGTGGAGTGGGCTGGGGAGGGCAGGAGAAGCAGCGGTTGTGACAACAGTTGAGACGCAAGGCAGCTGAAGTGTTAGACAGGGCAGCAAGGAAGTGTGTGCTGCCACTTTGCAGCCACCCTGAATTATTCATCAGTGAAATTAATCTCCAAACATGCTACACTGGGGAGACTGAGTGAGTGAAGGTGAGAGAGTGAGTGATTGTGAGACTGAGTGTGTGGGGAATTGGGCGAGTGTGAGGATGAAAGAAAGAGAGAAAACTCTTAAGAAAGCGAGTGAACTAGACACATATACAGGTTGCTTGATGTGGACACACACACACATAGGTGGGCGGGAGACGTATGTACACACATGCACACCCCTTCCCCCACCCCAAAAACCTATCCACACACCAAGCCATGAGAGGAGGAATCCCGGAACCCCAAGCTGAAAGGTAAGTGCTTCCGACACCAACCTCCACCCCACTTTCATATAAATTCCACTGAGGTCAGAGCAGAGTGTGCACCACCAGAGGAGAACATAAGGTCAACGTTAGTTAACCCCAACTCCTTAGCCTCTACCTTGTGTGCTGACCAGGACTTGCAGTCCAGTCAATCTCTCTCTAGCTCTGCTCCTTAAGCGAAAATGCAGAATGGTTTTATTGGTTAGCTCTGCTGCTTGACATTTTTTTGATGGTCATTTTTATTAATTACTCATTTTTAAAAAAATAATCAATCACTGCTTTGACATTGATATTTTTGCTGAAGTTGCTTATTTTTTTCCTACTGTCATGCTAAGGAGACATGAAAGGAAATATACACATCAATATCACCCCAGCTGCTTTATAAAATTATTTAAAATAATACAAATTGGATAAAGGCCGATGCCATGACTCACATAAATGAATTTCTAGCCTTCAGAAAACCACAGCAATCCCGTTACCGCTAAAGAAGCGATAATACCCCAGTGACTGCAGAAATCAAATTCCAAGGAAGTGCACAAAGTCACCTTTACATTTCCAAGGCAAAGGTCTGGCCAATGGAGACAATTTCTCTGCAAGAACAAGGAACCTTGAAACTTCTGGTAAACTTATTAATATGAAACATTAACCATCTCAAGAACCCAGACCAGGAATATACATCCTTTGTCCATACAACAGGGAAGAATTGAGAGTTATGTCACATGACCCCCTCCCAAGCTGCTAGGACCTGTAATATTGCCTTGTGAAGCTAAAGGAGACAGTCTGTCATCTATATCAACAGAACAGCAGCAGAACCAGAGTTCGGGCAGATTAAAATTGCCTGGCCCTCCTCTACACTGTTTCTAATGGAACACCTGTACTTCCGTACCAGTACCTACTACAAGACTAATTCATCTCTACGTGCTTCATCCATTGTGGAAATCAGCACTGCTGGAAAAGTGGATTACCCCCAAATCAGCTTCAACCTGCTCACCTCTCTGAAGGAATGTACCGCTTGATTTCTGATTCTGGACTCTGGAGAAATAATAGTTCTTATTTTGTCTGTAGTCTTTCCCTTATCCCTCTTTTACTGTGTACATTCAAAAAGGGGGGACCTTGTGAACCCCCTTCCTATATTTTTGAGTGCATGTAAAATAAACAAATATTCTGATTACCCTATTTTGAGTTCGTTGTTGGGTTATTAACAAAGAACTGGCTCACTACAAAAACTGAAGGGTTGGGGAAAATATGCCACTGCTTATAAAAGGGGGAAACCAAAAATACCTTTCTGTTATGGATGGGTGATGAGAGAGAAATCAGAGCTGTTTTAAATTTAACCCTCCCCCCAGTCCTGTTTGTAATAATACCTTAACTTTTTTTGAAATTCATATTTAATGTTGTGCCAACCCAGATTTCAGGCAGCTGCTCCTGGGGTTCTTGCTGAAGTGAAATGAGAGGCTCACAAGAAGTTTGATTGTTGCTTCTCAGCCTTTTGGCTAAGATCAAGTGTAGTATCGACATGCGGTACTTGGTTGAAGTCATTAGGTTACATTTTAGCTTCATTTGAAGCAATTTTTAAAAGCGGCATCTCGGCCTTTTGGCTAAGATGCAAATGAGATCAAGCCTTGGAGGAGGTGCAATGCCTACTCCAATCAGCTTGGATCATGTGGATCAAGCCCAAGACAGGAGGTGAGAGCCCTGTCTTGTCAGCTTGAATCGGGAATATCTCAATTTGTTGAGACTCTGAATTGGACTTGATTTGATCGAATTGGAATAAAAAATTTTAAAAAGAAAAAAAAAGTTTGATTGTTTTTTGGAGGACTGGCAAAAAAGTTATTTTTGTTGCAATCAAAAGGGGAAGTGCTGGAAACGTTCAGCACATCTGGTGACATCTGTACAGAGACAAACAGAGGTCAGCGGCCCTTCGTTAGAACAAGTGCAGATCATGGACCTGAAGCATTGGCACAGTTTTTCTCTCTCCATAGATGCTGTCTGGCTTGCTGAGTATTTCCAGCATTTTCTGTTTATATTTCAAATCTCCAGCATCTACTGTACTTTGCTCTATTATATGGTCCATGCTGGGAAGTGTGGTTGGATTCAATTTAAAAGTAGAAAATATATGTCACTGAATACAAAGTGCATTTTTTTCTGTTAACAAAGACTACTTGTATGGATAGAAGCAGTACATTATTTCAGGTGCCAATTTACTGGAAGGTTTTGCTATTTTTAAACTTGGAAGTGAAACTAGGAGTCATTCACCAATAGAATATGTCACCACTAGTTCAAGGTATTCTCCTTTGTACATTGGATTGTTGTTTGCAGTGCTTGTGAGTTCAGGTCTTTTGGATGTTGCTGTCTGGATATTGCATAGGGCCAAGTTCAACAAAGCAGAACTGGTACACAATATGAACATTGTGTGGAATTGTCTGACAAAGTCATGGCTGTAAAGTACATCATACTGAAACCTGAGCTTTCGATGTTTGACCTCCATGTGACTATAGTTCTCGTTTCAGGCTAACCCTTGGATGTGAGGAGGCGGCTGGGCTACAGGGACAGGAGAAGCGTCAGTGCCCATGATTTCTCTCCCTCATTCCAGTTACAATCCTACAAAATTCCTAGTCACCAGTTCATGTTACAATTCAATAATGCCCCCCAAAGCACCAGCCCAGATTACAATGCTAAATTATCCATTGGCACCAGCCTGTTACTGATTCCTTCAACACCCATACACATTGTGTGCATTTTAGAGACTAGGAGTTAGGGTGGTGTGCTTGTGATGCTGGGGGATGCCTCTCAGGGAAGGATAGTACAGATGCAGCTTACTGCAGGGCAACGTAGCTTACTAGTTGTTTTACAGCAGAGTAATTTGAGGGCCCAGGTTACAGAACAAGGCCAATGCGTGTTCATAACCAAGTGATTGCTGCTTTAGAAAGCCGGTGCACAAGGTAAAAGGGATATAGAGGAGGCCATCTCCAACTCGGCACAGGGTCTTGTGCACGTACGGAACAGGTGGTCACCTCAATCAGCACACTTGTGGAGCTGAGCAAAATGCAGCTTCTGGTGGTCTATTTCACAGATTCCATTGCAGCATACAGAGTTTTGATCAAAAGTCTGAGCTCTATGCTGCTCAGGCTGCTGCCACTGTGGCTCTGAGTACCAATGTTCAAAGAGGCTTCCATAGTGTCACAGCAATCATCAATCCATTTCTCAACAGATCAGTAGGATTGCTGAAGCTTCACCCCAGAGTTGCCAGCTCAGACTGTTGCCACCTAGTCAGAGATGGTGCAGCCTGAAGTCAACTCTTCCAGATCCAGAGCCATCGACATTTGCCTCATTTGAAGGTCAACAGTGTTCCAGCAGAACTGCTGGGGAAGTACCTTGTAGCAGCACTGGGTCAAGCAAAGGCCAAGCAATAAGGATATGCTGAAAGGTGATTAGTTTTGTTTGCATTATGTAATTAGTAATTTAGAACACTGGATTGGAATATGCACTTATTGGTGATTTTTACTTTTGTGTTATCAGAAAAAGGAAGATGTGATGATCAGTGATAGAGAAAAGGTAAGGAGTAAGAGTCTATTGATAAGTGAGGAGGAGTGGTTCAGATTTCTGGTATTGTTCATAAATAATCAATTTATTTTATTCATTCATGGAATCTGAGCATTGCTGGCAACACCAGCATTTATTGCCCATCCCTAACTGCCCGTAAGAAGGTGCCATGTGAGGTGAGCTGCCATGTGGCGCAGGTATTCTCACAGTGCTGTTGTAGAGGAAATTCTAGGATTTTGACCCAATGACAGTGAAGGAACAGTCATGTAGTTCCAAATCAGGATGGTGTGTGACTTTGAGGGGAACTTGCAGGTAATGGTCATTTCATGTAGAGTCCAGACAGAAAAGGGCTGTTTATGTTGTAACTGCTCTTTCTCCTTCTCTTCCTCCACTTCATCTTGCATTCTTCCTCCTCTTCCTAATGCTGCTCAGCAAGGACTGTTCATAATGGCCAAGTTGAGGAACATATCACCACAAATCTTGATACCATCCAGCTGAATACTGCAGAATGCCTCCTGTCTGGTCCAGGCAGTGGATGTATAACCTGATGACAATAGTGGTGTGCCGAATAACGTTCCTCGTGGCAGCATGGCTTTCACTGTTGTGTTCTTTGCAATGTGTTCCTGGCCATGTCTCCCAGCAGCCGAGCTTTGACTTGTCACAGTGGATCAAATACAAGTGGAACAGAGGGTCACCTCAGAATGCAGGAATCATGACTGTTGCCAAGATGGCAGGCATTCACCTGCATGATGTGATGCTGGAGTTCTCAAACCATCTGCACAGTGAGTGGATTCCTTTTGGTTGAATGGTCTAAAAGATTTTTCAGCTACTGTTTCACGTAACAAATGGTAATTTGCTTGGCAGCAGGGTGACCAACTGTCTCGGGGCCGGATTGTCCTGTAATGGAAGCAACTGTCCCTTTTGTATGTGACTGGGACGCTCTCTTTTCTGTATTTTGGATCTTTAAATCTCGCACATGCGCAGCACGCACCTGCACATTAGCAGCTTTCCCAGATGTATGATCAGACAGGTTTGCTAGGTGTGCTCATACGGTCCCCTACACCAAAATATTCTTTCATTTTATTCCCCTCACCGTGAGGTTATCACCCTGCTTGGCAGCCATTTTGAGTGATGGAGGACATTTCAGTGAGTTTACTGGGGCGAGCAGGGCTGACAAAAGATGTTGGTTTAACAATCAGTGTCAAGATCAAAAGCACCCAGGTCTTGAACAGCTCACACATCAGTTACATAGTTTAAATCTTTCTCCACTCTGCCTCAACCTGACCTCATCAGACCATCAGCTTCTACAGCGTCCCCTTTCCATTTAATGTGTCAGCCACTGTTACAGATTTTGACTGAAACAGTTTGGTCTGCAGCCTTTGACCATCTACCTCTAGTGCCTCTTCACTGTATTCCAGCTGGGGTGGGGGGGTGGCACTGGGGGTCAGGGGGGAACTATATTCACTCGATTCTATTGCTATTTATCCAGTCATAGTGAAAGAATCATCTGCTTTACATTCTCTTCCTGCTTGCACAGGTGGCACAGTGGTTAGCAGTGCCAGGGACCTGGGTTCGATTTCCGGCTTGGGTCACTGTCTGTGCGCAGTCTGCACATTCTCCCCGTGTCTGTGTGGGTTTCCTCTGAGTGTTCCGGTTTCCTCCCCACAGTCCGAATGACGTGCTGGTTAGGTGCATTGGCCATGCTAAATTCTCCTTCAGTGAACAGGTGCCAGAATGTGGCGACGAGAGGATTTTCACAGTAATTTCATTGCAGTTAATGTAAGCCTACTTGTGACTAATAAATAAACTTTAATAAAACCATTACCTCTGGAGTTGCTGAACTCCTCCTATTTCTCATCTACATGCTGCCCCTTGGTGACACCATGTGAAAACACAGCATCAGATTTCACATGACATTGAAAACACCCAGTTCTACCTCCCCACCTCCTCTCTCGAACCCTCCACTCTCTCTAGACTGTCAAGAGAGCTTGCCTGGAATTCAGTACTGGCTGAGAAGAAATTTCCTTCAACTATCTAGCCACTGACTCCATCCCTCCCCTGACCATTATCTGAGGCTGCACCAGGCTGTTTACAATCTCAACACCCTAACTGACTTTGATGTAAACCGATCAGACTCCATCACAAAGACTACCCACTTCCACCTCCACAACTTTACCCGTGTTCCCCCCTAGCCTCAGTTCATATGCTGCTAGAACTCTCATCCATGTATTTGTTACCTCTTGACTATACCAACAATGTCCTGGCTGGTCTCCCATCTTTCCCCAAATCTTGGGGTCACCCAAATTCCTGCTCCCTATAACCTAACTCACACCGAACCCTGTTCACCTATCTCCCCTGTGCTCACTGACCTACATTGGCCCCCAGTCCAGCAACATCTCAGTTTTAAAATTTTAATTCTTGTTTTCAAATCTTCAATGATCTTGCCCCACCGCATTTCTATAACCTCCTCCAGACCTACAACTCAGCAAGATCTCCGTGCTGTGTCCATTCAGCCCTCTTGCATATCTCTGATTTTTATTGCTCCATTGCCTGGGGAACAAGCTCTGCAATTCCCTCTCTAAACCTCATCAACTTTGCCTCTCCTGATTTGTGATGCTTCTTACAACCTACCTCTATGACTAAGTTTTTGATCACCTTGCCCAATATCTGCCTCATTTCATAATGTTCCTGTGGACGCCACTGGGATGTTTTGCGATGTTAACGATGATATATAAATGCTAGGTGGTTCTGTTCTTAGCACCACACCACCTTCACATTACCAAGAGTACGAGATAACATCATTCTGAGCTGCATTCAAACGGATGTCCCAGACGTGACACAACAATTTGAAAACCCAAAATTTTCACAAATACAACCTGAGTCTGAGAATACAATTTGACTTGGACTCCTTATACAATTATAAATTTGCACATAGAAGATATTATATTGGGATGAATGCACATTTCAAGTGAACAATGAAGGAAACACTTCCAGGGTATCATAAGTTATTGAAGAATGCCAACTACATATTGTGCCAAAGAACAAGAAAGTTAGTAGACACTGCACAATACAAAACAAGGAACTAATCAACAGCAGCAACACTTCATCACATCTGAAAATTAAATCTCTTCAGTACACAGTTCACTTATTAATCATTAAAGACCCATGTCAGCATGTTGTTGCCAAAAACAAATAAATATTCATCCATCTTACTTTGACAAAAGCATTGTTTGCAGTTTCCTTTTGGCACTTGAAGGGAGGGGAAATGAATTAAGACTTTGCATCCTCGAGAAGCCTCTTCCAAATCATTAAATATATATTATCATCACCTATCAATGGCTGGATGAAGACACACACTCTCACACATGTACACATACACACACACGCACACACATACTGTCATATCATCAGTTTTCACAACACAGTTTGGAGAACATCATCTTGCATTTTTCACACATTTTTAAAAACAATTTGAAGATACTAAAGATGCCATCTCACATCTGGATATCGACAACAGCACACAAGACCAGATATTTCGGTTAAATGAATTGGCCCCTTTGTCATTTCTATCCTTTAATTAACTTTATATATTATTTTGAAATTTAGCTCATTAACAATTCTGTTTTTTGTAGGTAACTATAATTACTTTGGGAAAGTGGTCTTTTGTCTTAAAGAATCAGTTTTTGTGAAGTTTGCGATTAAAGTCGCCCCTCATCAGAAAAGGGATAATTGTCCTCCTAGTAATAAATATTTAATTATGCCCTCAAAAAATAAACAATTCACATTTATATAGTGCCTTTCCGACATTAAGGCACTATTAAAACCTACCTCTTTGATCACGCTTTTGCTCAGCTAACCAAATGTCTTCTTATGTGGCAATGCGTTAGACTTTGCTGAATAATGCTCTTGTGAAATACCTTGGGATATTTTATTGCATTTAAGTTGTAATTGTTGTTCCTAGTATTCTCCAATTCCCAATAGTAAAAAACAGTTCATACTAGTACTATTATTTCCCAGTTTTTACTGATATTCCTTTTAAGATATACAAGACCAGTTCAGGCAAATATTCTTCTTTCCCAATTTTTACTGCTTTTCTTTGTTCTGGGAAACAGGACTTCTTCCCAATAGTGTTGGTCCCAACATGGACCACAACAATGGGATACTCTCCCCCTCTCTCCACTATCCTTTCAAATTAGTTTGAGATGTCCCTCACCCTGGCAACATATCAGGTGGGACAAAAACAGAAAATGCTGGAAAATCTCAATAGATTTGACAGCATCTGTGGAAAGAAAACAGAGCTAACCGTTCGAGTCTGTTAAAAGAAACTTTAATTCTATTCTCTCTCTACAGATGTTGTCAGATCTGCTGAGATTATCCCGCATTTTTTGTTTTTGTTTCAGATTCTAGGATCTGCAGTTATTTACTTTTATATCATGTGCAACTCTCAATACTGCTTATAAAGGATGTTGTCTCCCTAATTACTGAATCCCTACAATTATCACATTACATTTCCCATCCTCTCCATCACCCCTTTGGTCAGCTTCCTTCACCAAGGTCCCATGGTCAGAATTCTGGTTGTCCTTCCGACTGACAGTCATTACACTCATCTTCAAAGGTAGTCAATGCATTGTACCCATTTGATAGAATCAGCCTGCAGATCCTTGCTCTTTCAACATATCCCTGACTCTGCACAATATCTGTCACACCAACCCTGTTCTGAACCTGAACCTGTATCTAATTCTGAACCTGTACCTGTCCACAATGTGTGATCAAGGTCTGTAGCAAACTGGCCAGATGGCCTCTCTTATGTGTCAGAGTGTATTCAACTGGCACGCCACTCAATGGCCAGAATCTTGCAGAGCTAGTGGGGGTTTTGACAGCTGGCTGGAGGCCCACGCTATGCTTCTTTTCAGGAAGGCTTGCTACATCATGTGTCACTTAGGCACTTGACAGGCCAGAGACTGGCCTTCCCCAGGATCATGGACCTCGGGGTTAAATCCCCACCTCCTGAGAACTCCCAGCCAATCAGGGGTCAGCAGCTCTATTAAGCAGCAATGAATTGGGCAGGCATTAGCTGCTACCAAAATGATACACCCTTGAGGCCTAGAATCGTCACTTGATCCCACGTCAGATGTGACAGATGGTAGGAGGTAGGTTGAGGCATGGGAGTCAAAAGAGGGTTGGCAACAAGGGTTGGTGGCACTCAGCAGGCTCCCCACCTTCCTGAAGACAGTTTCCTTGATCAAGCATGGATTTACTTGCCATGATCCCTGCATAGTGAGCCCTCTCCCACCAGCTGCTAGGTTAATACCAACAGCGGCATGGTGAGGCCTTTAATTGCCCACATAAAGGCACCAACTGGCAGGAAGGCTGTCCTTGGGCCACCTCAGGGAATGTGTATCGGTGTGCGTGTGTGTTGATCAAAGGCAATGGAGGTACAGGACATCAGGAACGGGCGGTGGAACGGGTAGCAAGATTACAGTTTGTAGCAGAACCCAAAACAATGGGTTCGACTTTTGCAGTCTTTAGCTGAAGACCTTAGACTCCTGGGTCTTGGGTTCTACACCAGGACTTGGGCTTTCCCTCACAGACAACTAGGAGAGGAATACCTATACAATTAAACCACAAATCTCACATTTCCAAGCTCAAGAGTTTACTCATCTGGATATGTGTTTAACAAAATGCTAGCTGATTTTTCGCATAGGTCATTTCACGTGAATCTCTACAGTTAATTCAAAGGTCTATGGAGTTACCTGAATAATCTGACTCTGAACTGCACACCTGCTCCTCTTCTGGACTTACTCTACTGCATCTCAACATTATTATGATCATTGCCGGAAGGTTTGTTCAATAAAGCTAACAGATCTTTAAAGGTAACTGTCCAAAGTTGGGGAAATAGGTGCCACTGAATTACGGAGAGGTGTAGATAATTCTCAGAATAAGGATTTTTGCTGGTGGGAAGGCAAAGAAATGATAGCCTGGAAAGGCTTGTTCATGAGGAACAAGAGGAGAACTGGGTGCTCAGAAGATACTGAGAACTGCTTTGAAATAGATGGAAATTCTCTGGCAAAAGCAAGTGATATCAAGGATCACTATTGAACTAAGTTGATGAAAAGCAGCTACTTTTTGAACTTTAAAAGTCAATGTGAAAGTGGGAGGACTTTTATTTCCTTGTGAAAGTCCAAAAGAAATTGCCAGAAAGGCAGGTTAGCATTTCTATAGAACGTTTCACGACCTCGGGGTGTCCCAAAGCACTTTACAACCAGAGAAATACTTTTGAAGGGAAATCACTTTTGTAATATAGGCAACATGGCAGCCTATTTGCACACAGCAGGATCCCACAAACAGCAATTAAATAAATGGCCAATTGTTTGAGGACAATATATTGGCCAAGACACTCTACTGTAAAGTGATGCTTTGAGATATTTTTCTTCCACTTGACAGAGCAATTCGGGTCTTGGTTCAGCACATCATGTGAAAACATGGCTCCTCTGAGAGTGCAGCACTCCCTTAGTGCTGCACTGGTGTGCCAGTCTACATTTTGTGTTCAAGCTTCTGGTGTTCTACTAGAACCCATGATCCCTCAGACAGAAGAATGAGTCATGGCTAATATCTGAGGTAGTAAAGAAGTGAATTGAGGAATAGTCTTTTTCATGGGGAATGGGAATCTTGTGAAATCTTAAAGGGAGCATTTTCCTTTTGTTTAACAGAAAACTCGAGTATAAAAGTATAACTTTGGACAGTAAGGCAAAAAAAATTTTTGAAAGTCAAACATTAACTAAACTTTCTGCATAACTCTGCACAGAATAACAAACACACATTTGAGGAATTCGGTCGTCAGATTTTCTGGTGCGCCTCCAGTGATACAGGAACTGGTGAATAGAATAGCTTGGGCTGTCAGTTCCCCAATGTCAGGCATTTCCAGGACAAAGAATGGACTGATGCAGAGTGAAGCCCCCTCCACCCACTCCATCAAGATACCTCAAACCTAGAAAGAAAGGTTGTCACTTATGTAGCATCCTTTCATCACCGTATGATGTCCCAAAGTATTTTACAGCCAATGGAGTACTTGTGCGGCGTAATCACTATTGTAGGACGGCATGGTGGCACAGTGGTTAGCCCTGTTGCCTCACAGCTCCAGGAACCCAGGTTCAATCCTGGCCTTGGGCGACTGTCTGTGTGGAGTTTGCACATTCTCCCCATGTGGAAGAAGTCTGCCAATTGGTGCCCTCTTCCTCTGGGTGCTCCGGTTTCCTCCCATAGTCCAAAGATGTGCAGGTTAGTACCATAGAATAGAATTCCTACAGTGCAGAAAGAGACTGTTCGACCCATTGAGCCTCCACCAATACCACCCAGGCCCTATCCCCGTACCCCACGTATTTACCCTGCTAATCTCCCTGACACAATGGGACAATTGAGCATGCCAATCCACCTAACCCACACATCTTTGGACTGGTGGATTGGTCATGGTAAATTGCCCCTTAGTGTAGTTAGATGGATTAACCAGGGTAAACTGGGTTTACAGGGATAGGGCAAGGGAGAGGGCCTGTGTAAGTTACTTGGTGCAGACCCAATGGGCTGAATGGCCTCTGCTGCACTTTAGGGATTCTACGATTTGTGCACAGCAAGTTTCCACAAACAGCAGTATGATAATGTTCCACTAATCTGGGTTTTTTTTTCAGGTGTTGATTCTGGGGTAAATATTTGCTAGGACACTAGAGACAAGTCCCTTGCCCTTCTTGAAACAGTTTCATGGGATCTTTCACTTCCATCTGAGAAAGCAGACGGGCCTTGGTATTTCTGTCAGTGCAGCACTCCCTCAGTATTACAATGGAATGTCAGCCTCAGATTTGTGCCAATGTAACCTTGTGAGACTCGCTGGCAAGTTTTGCACACACACTGGGAGCTGGGTTAAGACTGACCAAATTAATTTTGCAAAGGGCCCTTATAGTCTGACAAGAGATTTTTCGACTAAAGTTTGCACTGCATTCAAACGCAGAAACTAGCAGTGAACGTTTGCTGTGCAATCCACTACTTTGAGCTCATCTTCCAGCCAGGACTCGCACATCATGTGTTCTGAACATAAAATAACTTTTAAGTTTAAAGACTTAACATTATTTTCAACAGTAATTAAGCAGTAGGACCAACATGTTCTTATGGAAGGCCCAACAATCCTTTCATCTAGACTGGGTTGAATAAGATTTTGTTTTAAATGTTTTAATGAGTGAGCAGTCTGGAACAATCAGTAAATCACAGTGCATTCCACAGGAAACTATCTCACCACAGTTACCAGCTTCCCAAAGTAAAGACCCTTACCATTTGTCTCCCTTGTGCGTGGTTCGACATACCTGCAGCAAACAGAAAGATTTATTAACATAAGCCAATGATTATCATTTACTCTGCTTTACAAAACCAGTGGAATATTCCCCTCCAGCATCCCAAAATAATCACAGCAAGTAGAATAAAAGCACTATTGATGCATAAGGCAATACCCACTTTACCCAGCTGAAAATGAAGTGCAACCACCGGCACTTAAAGGGAAATGTAATTCTCTCAGGATTTTTTAATAACGTTTTGTACATGAATTCAGGCACCTAAAGTTTCCATCAAGCACTCTTAGGTCAGTGTGGTTAAATAACGTAAAGCTATCTCCACACTGTCCTAACAATGTGATTCAACTGAAATGCAAAACAGAAAATGCTGGAAATACTCAGCAGGTCTGGAAACATTTGTGGAGGGAGAAACAGAATTAACATTTCAGTTTGGTGATTTGATGAATCCTATTCCAGAACTTTGAGCACATCATCGACCTGAAACATTGGGCTGAATTTTCAATCACCCATGGAGGTGAGTTCAGATGTGGGCAGCCCCAGAATTTCATGCAATCAGGAAGCATCACAGACACCTCAGTGACGCCATTAGATTTTCAAAGAGAGAGCATGAATGGCTCCCCACTGTGTTCCTGACAGCTATGCTCAAACATATTCCAGACCCTCTCTGTTCCCCATGCTTGCCATTTGAAAATGAATTGGAGGTACGCAGGTTGCCAACTCCTGCTTCCTGCTCAGTTGCAACCAAACAGGGTTGAGATCACTAGAACTGAGAGGCTTGAGTTTGTGGGGAAGAGAGTACTTGGACTCTTGAGAGGAACGTAAGACTGCTAGCATCTGCGGCCACCTCTAGGCATGCCTGCTTGGTCCGGCTCATTGGATCACTTCTTCTGGATGGAGGGCAGAGTACAGCTCAAGATCAGTGTGTCAAAAGATCAGAAAATGCCCTGAGACAGCTGCACAAACCACGACTAGCCCTCTGATCTCCCAAGGTAATGGTGAGCCCATCATGGCTGGCGTTTGTCTTTTAATTTATCCCTTCGTGCTTAGCTCCCGATTTCTACTCATGCCAGACACCCCTCACCGGCCATTAAACCAGGCTCCAAGCCAATTGGCAGTTGTTATTTTGACAACTGTGATGCTTCACTGATGCTGTGCAGATTGGAACCAGGAAATGTTTTGGGCATCGGGTTTTCGACCCCAGTTATGGGAAGACAATGGCCTGATGGTATTATAGCTAGACTATTAATCCAGAAACTGAGCGAATGTTCTGGGGACTTGAGTTTGAATCCTGTCATGGCAGATGGTGATATTTGAATTCAATTTTAAAAATCTGGAATTAAGTCTAATGGTGACCATGAAACCAGTGTCAATAGTTGGAAAAACCCACCTGGTTCACTAATGTCCTTAAGGGAAGGAAATCTGCTGTCCTTACCTGGTCTGGCCTACATATGACTCCAGAGCCACAGCAATGTGGTTGACTCTCAACTGCCCTCTAAGAGCAACTAGGGATGGGCAATAAATGCTGGCCAGCCAGCACTCCCATGTCCCACAAATGAATAAAACAGAACCAAAGTTCACTCTCTTTCTCTCTCCATGGATGCTGCCAAACTTTCTATTTCCAGAATTTTCTGTTTGCATTTCAGATTTCCAGCATCCATAGTAGTTACTTACAGGTTCTTTACTCCATAGCCCTTAATACCCCTATCTCAGTCTTGATACTTTAGTTTTTTTGGGAAGAGTTCCAGATTTTTACTATCCTTGTGTGAAAAATTTCTTTCTAAAGTTACATCTATCAGATCACCCCTCATTCTGCTATAATCAAGGGAACATAAACAAATTTATGTAAACTGCCCTGATAATTTAACCTTTTCACCCAGATTTCTTAATAATTTTAACATGGAAAATTACCCAGGTTTATCCCGTCCTCAAAAATGGAAAAAATACAAACTGAGCATCTAGCACCCATCAGCCTTCTCTCAGTCAACAGCAAAGTGATGGAAAGGGTCATTGACAGTGCCATCAAGTGGCACTTATACAGCAAGTGACCAGAAAACTGATTTGGACCAGCCAAATGGTAATAGTTGATGGGCGTTTTATCACCAGGCTTCCGGGGGGGGGATGCGCGCGCGCGTAGGGGGGTGCGTCGGGGTGTGCGCGCGTCAGGGTGCGCGTGAAGGGGTGCGCGTGTGTAGGGGTGTGCGTGTGTGTAGGGGTGCGCGTGTGTAGGGGTGCGCGTGTGTAGGGGTGCGCGTGTGTAGGGGTGCGCGTGTGTAGGGGTGCGCGTGTCGGGGTGTTTGTGTCGGGGTGTTTGTGTCGGGGTGTGTATGTGTAGGTGTGTGTGTGTGTAGGGGTGTGTGTGTGTAGGGGTGTGTGTGTGTAGGGGTGTGTGTGTGTAGGGGTGTGTGAGTGTGCGAGTGCGTGTGTGTTCCACGGGGGCTCAACTAGGTTCCTTGCTTTTTGTGGTATAGATCAATCATTTTTACTGAAATGTAGGGAGCATGATTTGAAAAATTGACCACGTTGTTGCTAATGAAGAAGAAAGCTGTGTTACAATGGTGAGGTTTATTCTGTTTTGGAATATATCTTTAAATTTTGGTTAAATGAAGGGGGTCATGCAATCTGTTCTGAAGTTGCCTGACAGTAAGCCTGGGTGCTTTGACTGTTAGAGTCAAAGGATAGCTTAGATTGTTTTACAAGGAAGAAATTGCAATGTATTTGCACATGGAGAGAATGGTTGCAGTCTGAGTTCACAATGTGTAGACTCTGAGGCTGGAATCTTGCCACAGTTCACTCCAGTGGGATTTCCCCATCCCGCCACAGTGATGGAGATTTGGATGGCTTCAAATTCTCCAACTCCGCTGTAGCGAGAGCGTGGCATGAACTGCAGGTAAGATCGCACCCCGATTCTCCCAAAGTCTCTGAAAGGTGTTGAAGGTATTGGGTTGTAAATAATTATGCCGTAAACTGTCCATTTAATACTAAGATGAAAGAGTATTAGGGCTAAGAATAGCTAATCAGCATTTCTGTGGGAGAGGGACAATCACTTGTTGAAGAGACTCATCTTGCAGCTTTCTACAGATTCTGGGAGATTTGTCCTGCCGTGACCCAGAGGGGAGGAGAATTTTTGGAACGAGCTTTACTGCTGTTGATGGATTTAAAGAACTCTCTGAAAACTGAGGAAAGTTCCTGGAGATGGTCATTCAGACTTCGTGAAATGGTGATACAGGAATCAACTGAAGGCAACTGTGGACAGTTTGCTATAAGGAGTGTAATTCTATGGGAAGTGCGTATGTGGTAAGTGTGAAATGGGAATGTTCTTCTCTGCAGTATAACATACAAGTTGCATACAAAAAGAAAATACTGTTTAGTCGATGTTGCTTTCAGTCATTTATTGCAGTAAAAGTTTTAAAATGTGAACTCTCGTTATGTCATCCTTTCAGTTAACAAATGGAAATTCAAATCTCTTCAAAATTTATTGGTCTCAACGGAAACGCAACAGCTGTAAATTGCAGGAAAATATCGATGGACTGGTCAGGGTGGGCAGAAAGGTAGCAAATGGAGTTCGAACCAGATCAGTGTGAGAAAATGCATTTGGGAGGGAAATTAAGGCCAGGCAATATTCGATAAATGGAAGGATACTGGGAAGTGTAGAGGAACCTTGAAGTACATGTCTACAGATTCCTGAAAGTGGTTGGACAGGTAGATAAGGTAGTCAAGAAGGCATATGTGAAACTTGCCTTCATTAGCTGAGGCACCGAATATAATGCTAATGTTTATTTATTAGTCACAAGTAAGGCTTACATTAACACTGCAATGAAGCTACTGTGAAATTCCCCTCGTCGCCACACTCCGGCGCCTGTTCGGGTCAATGCACCTAACCAGCTCATCTTTCAGACTGTGGGAGGAAACCGGAGCACCCAGAGGAAACTCATGCAGACACGGGGAGTACGTGCAAACTCCACACAGACAGTGACCCAAGCGGGAATCAAACCTGGGCCCCTGGCGCTGTGAGCCAGCAGTGCTAACCACTGTGCCGCTTATAAGAGCTGGGCAATTATACTGGAACTGTATAAAACACTAATTAGGTCACAGCTGGAGGACTGCAAACAGTTCTGGTCACCGCACTATAGGAAAAATGCAATTGTACTAGACGGGATACAAAGGTGATTTGCAAGATTGTTGCAGAAATGAGGAAAGTTTACATAGACTAGAGTTGTTTTCTTTGTATCAGAGGATGGTGAGGGGATACCTAATTCATTGTATAAAATTATGAGGGATCTAGATAGAGTGAAAAGACCTAATTTCCCCCAGTTGAAGGCTCCATAACCATGGGTCACAGGTTAGTGTGAGTCGGATGTTTAGAGGGGATTTGAGGGGAAATCATTTTAACCAGAGGGGATGGGGATCTGGAACGCTCTGTCTGAAATGATGCTAGAGGCAGAAGCCCTCATAATTTAAAAAAAAACTTAGGTTATGGCCCTTCAGGCTCTGGACCAGGAGTTGGAAATTGGGATTAGGCAGGATGGTTACTTGCTAGCTGGCGTGAACTCAATGGGCCAAATGGCCTCATTCTGTTCTTTAAATTTCTATAATTTTATGATTCTGCCCTGGTTGAGATCAGCTAACCTTCCAACAATGCTCAGCTCCACCCTAGGCAGTGCTTTTACACAGTAGTTTTATATCAGTAAATATCTACACTACAGTCTTATAGCAATCGATGATTGGCTTCAACGATTGCTTTCCTATGTGGATGACCAAAGGTTGCTGTGCGTAAGCAGGAGTTGAAGAAATGAGGCAGAATAAATGAATGATGTAGTTTAATGATTCATGGCATAAATCATCAACCACTAAGTCAGGGAGACACACAGATATTGAGGTACAAATAAAGTGATACTACTAAAGAGACGTACACACAAAGTGATATATACAGTAAAGGAGGAAGCAGAAACAGAAACGAAAAAGAGGCACAGAGACCGATCTGAACACTGTGTAAGCCAAAGGATTTTGAGTGAGTTACGGCACGGTGGCACAGTGGGTGGCACAGTGGTTAGCACTGCTGCCTCACAGCGCAAGGGACCCGGGTTCGATTCCCGGCTTGGGTCACTGTCTGTGCCGAGTTTGCACGTTCTCCCCGTGTCTGCCTGGGTTTCCTCCGGGTGCTCCGGTTTCCTCCCACAGACTGAAAGATGTGCTGGTTAGGTGCATTGGCCATGTTAAATTCTCCCTCAGTGTACCCGAACAGGTGCCGGAGTGTGGTGACTAGGGGATTTTCACAATAACTTCATTGCAGTGTTAATGTAATGTGACACTAATAAATAAATAATATTAGGCCACAGATTCATACAAGCAAAACATATAAAGGAAAAGAAACATTGGTAGAGAAGCACATAAATAGACAGGCATACTGACACAACAACACACAGGCACACGAGGTAAAGAGATATGCAGATATCCAGGTGGGAAAAGGGAATTATAGGGTGGTATTTAATGCAGGTGATAAAGGTCTTGCTCACCAGTTGGATGCTCCATGTTACCTCCTTTAGGGAGCCCATCAGGCACTTAAGTGGACCACAGCAGCGTTTCCCTGGGATCAAGGACCCCAAAGGTTGAAGTCCGGCCGGCCGAAGCAGACAGCCAGAGGCCAGCAGCTGTACATTGCAGACAGTGTCATTGGGAATAAAGGCAGCAACTAGTAATGCAGCTTGGGAGAAGCCCGGGATCGCTGGGGGACCCAGGGTACAGGTGAATGAGGGCGGGATGGGGATGGGATTGCAGAGTAAGGGGAGGGGGTATCGGCAGGATGAGTCTCCTGTTGCTGGTTCAACGTCAGTGGCAACTTGATGGGACCTTTAAGTGGGCATTCGTTGCCCACTTAAAGTTTCAACTGGCGGCACAGAGGGATGGCCATCTACAAGGCTTTCCACCCCGGATTTAATCAGGGCAGAAGTGGGAATATGGTGGGGTTCTCACCTGCCAATCTCCAGCCCAATGAAATGCTCACCGCCTCCAAACTTGGTCGGGGGAAAGGGCTTTAAAATTCACCCATAGAAACAGACAGAAGACAAAATACAGAGACAAAGAATCAGAAATTAAAAGACAGAGAGACTTCTACACAAGCAAGAGATTCACAGAGAGCACAGAAAGCATCACTTTCATTGAAATTTAGATCTCTTACCCCTACAAGGAATCAGCAGACGTTTCTTTGTGTTGCCTGCAAAGGACAGAAAAGAAATGATCAATTACATGTTTGCACATCATTCCCAGCAATAGGATCTTCAGAGGCAAGGACCCTCAATTGTTAATTTTCTAAGCCTTGTCACAAAAGTTAACAACGCAATGGTAAAATAAAAAGTTCATAATTGTGAGGATTGGCTTCTTATCTATTTTCACATTTGATTTATGATTTTCTTTTGCCATTAAGGGCGGATTCTTCGGGGCCCGCAAAGCCCGATCACAATTCGCGATGAACTGGAGTATCGGGAGTCAGCAGGAAAGCGCGTTTGGCGCCAGTCACCAATGCCAGCGTGATCCTCCCAGGCCGCACTGCCGGCGCCAATTAGGTTCCCACCCAGAGTTTATGGGAAGCCTATCAATATTTAAATACACCCATTTAAATGTAATTAGCAGGCTTGCAACGGAGTCAAATGGCCCTTGCTTATTCACCCACCTCCCTGGTGGGAGCAACACCATGCGGCCTTTGGTACAGGTCCTCACAAGCGAGGACCTGGTGTGTTAAGCCCCAAGGGTCGAGAAAGCACCACCAACACCTCAGCAATGAAAAACATCCCCCCGCTAATCTTGCAGGCATGTTTATCCGACCAGATCCTCCATTAAGCCTGCCTCCCCATCAGACCCCTCACTTAGGTCTCCTTTGCCCTCAAACTCCCCACTCAGGCCCTCATCCCCCTCAGACCCCCTTTGCCCTCAAACCCCCCATTCAGACCCCTTGCCCCCTCAAACCCTCCACTCAGGCCCCCTTTGCCCTCAGACCCCCCACTCAGGCCCCCTTTGCCCTCAGACCCCCCCGCTGCTGCCCTTCAGGCCAAGCACCTTGGCAGCGCCAACAGCCCCCTGACACTGATACTCTGGCCTGGCACCTTGGGCCCCAAGGGGCTCAAGGAGGTAGGTCCAGTAGCCATTTGCCCCTCTGCTGCTGCCAGACTGCAAAGTAAGGGTCCCTCAAGGGTCCTGGGGGTTGGGTGGGCTCAGGCTGGGGGCAAGGGGTTGACCTCGCCCCTGAACATGGTTTTGTGACAGGGAAAACATGTTCAACAAATCTAGTAGAATATTTTGGAGATGTAATAAGTAGGACAGATAAATAGGAATCAGTAGATATATTTCTAAAGGGCTTTTGATAAAGTGCCACATAAAAGGTAAGAGCTTGTAGTGTTAAGGTTGATATATTAGCATGGATTGAAGATTGTCAAATGAACAAGAAACAGTCAGAATAAATGGGTCATCTTCAGGTTGGCAAACTGTAACTAGTGAAGTGTCACAGATATCAGCACTGGGGCCTTAACTATTAATGATAGCTTGGATGAAGGAACCAACTGCATTACAGTTAAATTTACTGATGATACAAAGATAGATAGGACAGCAAGCGGTGAGGAGAATACAATGAGTCTGCAAAGGGATACAGATATTGAAGGGGCAGAAATGTGAGTGCAAAATGTGAAAATATGAGATTACCCACTTGAGCAGAATGAATAATTAAGAAGAATATTATTTAAATGGAGGGAGACTGCAAGGGTGGCATGGTGGCACAGCGGTTAGTACTGCTGCCTCACAGCGCCAGGGATCTGGATTCAATTCCCGGCTTGGGTCACTGTGTTTGCTGAGTCTGCATGTTCTCCCTGTGTCTGCATGGGTTGCCTCCGGGTGCTCCGGTTTCCTCCCACAGTCCAAAAGACCTGCTGCTTAGGTGCGTTGGCCATGCTAAATTCTCCCTCAGTGTACCCGAACAGGCGTGGAATGTGGCGACTGGGGGATTTTCACCGTGGCTTCGTTAAGGTGTTAATGTGGGTCTACTTGTGACACTAATAAATAAACTTTAAACACTGCAGTATGTAGCGATCTGGGCGTTTTTGTACATGAATCACAAAAGGTTAAGCATGCAGGTACAGCAAGTAGTTCAGAAGGCAAGTTGCCTTTATTGCATGGGGATGGAGTACCAAAGTACTGGAAGTCTTGCTATAACTCTAGGGAGTGGTCTCACCAATGTCATGCAGAGTACTATGTATAGTTGTGGTCTCCATATTTCAAAGGAAAACACTTCCATTAAAAGCAGTTCACAGAAGATTCACCAGGCTGATCCCTGGGATGAAGGGATTGTCTTATGAGGAAAGGTTGAGCAAATTAGGCTGATACTCAGTGGAGTTTAGAAGAATGAAAGGTATCTATTGAACCAAAGATGATTCTGAGAGGATGTTTCCCCTTGTGGGGAAATCCAGAACAAAGGAGCGTGGTTTCAAAATAAGGAAGGATCTCCTATTTGAGACAGAAATGAGGAGGATTTATCTCTCTCAAAGCATCGTTATTCTTTGGAATTCTCTTTGGAGAATGCTACCTTGATGCTAAGGCAGTCACTCTCACCTCACCTCTTGAATTCAGCTCATTTGTCCATGTGTAAACCAAGGCTGTAAATGAGGTCAGGAGCCGAGTGGCCCTGACAAAACCCAACTGAGCGATGGTCAGCAGGTTACTGCTGGGTAAGTGCTGCTTAGTAGCACTGTTGATGACAGCTTCCATTACTTTGCTGATGACCGAGAGTATATTGCTGGGGAGGTAACTGACTGGGTTGGGCTTGTCCTGCTTTTTAAGGAAAGGGCATATCTGGGCAATTTTCCACATTGCCGGGTGGATGCCAGCGTTGTAGCTATACTGGAACAGCTCGAGTATTAATGTCAGAATGTTGTCAGGACCCATAGCCTTTGCAGTATCCAGTGCCTTCGGTCATTTCTTGATATCACATGGAATGAATTGAATTGGCTGAAGACTGATATCGGAGATGCTGGGGACCACAGGAGAAGCCCAAGATGGATCATCCATTAGGCACTTCTGGCTGAACATTGTTGCGAATGCTTCAGCCTCATCTGTGCTGGGTCCTGCCATCCTTGAGGATGGGGATATTTGTAAAGCTGCCTCCTACCCTTTCAATTGCCTACCATTAACATTCATGATTGGTTGCGACAGAACTACAGAACTTGCATCTGATCAGTTAGTTGTGGAATTGCCTAATTCTGTCTATTGATGCTGCTTCTCTTGTTTGGCATGCATCTAGTCCTGTGTGGTAGCTTCACCAAGTTGACATCTCATTTTTAGGTATGCCTGATGCTACTCCTAGCATGCCCTCCTGCACTATTCATTGCATCAGGTTGATCCCCTGACTTGGTGGTAATGGTAGAGTGGGGGATACGCCGGGCCATGAGGTTACAGATTGTGATTGAATGCAATTCTGTTGCAGCTATGGCTCACATCGCCTCATAGATACACACTCTTGAGTTGCTGAAACTGTTCAAAATCTGTCCCATTTAGTGTAGTGGTAGCGCAACACAACATAATGGAGCGTATCCTCAATATGAGGGCGGGACTTTGTCTCCACAAGGACTGAATAATGAATAATGCACAATGAATAGTGCAGCAGGACATGCTAGGAACAGCATCACTCCTACCGATTCTATCATGGACAGATGAATCTACAACAGGCAGATTGGTGAGGATCAGATTTTTTCCTCTTGTTAGTTCGCTCACCATCTGCATAGACCCAGTCTAGCAGCCATGTCCTTTAGGACTCAGCCAACTCGGTCAGTGCGGGTGCTACCCAAACCGCTTTTGAAGTTTCCCACCCAGAGTACATTCTGTGCCTTTGCCAACCTCAGTGCTTCTGCCAAGTGGTGTTCAACTTAGAGGAATGTTTATTCATCAGCTGAAGGGAAATGGTAAGTGGTCATCAGCGCAACGTTTCCTGGCCCATGTTCGACCAGATGCCATGAGATTTCATGGGGTCTGGAGTCAATGTTGAGAACTATCAGGGTACTCCCTCCAATATATACCACTGTGCTGCCACCTCTGGTGGGTCTGTCCTGCCAGTGGGGCATGACATACTATTGGTGATAGTGTCTAGGTAATTGCCTGATGTTAGATTCGGCATGTATAACGATGTCAGGCTGTTGCTTGACTAGTCCGTGTGACAGCTCTCCGAATTTTGGGATGGCTCTCAGATGTTAGTAAGAAGGACTTTGCAGGATCAATGACAGATCTGGGTTTACCATTGTTGTTTCAATGTCTAGGTCAGTGCTGGGTGGTTCTTCCAGTTTCATTTTGTAAACTTTGTAGAGGTTTGATATCACTGAGTGACTTGCTAGGCCATTTCAGAGGGCAGTTAAGAATCAACCACAATGCTGTGGATCTGGTGTCACATAGAGGCCAGACCAGGATGACAGATTTCCTTCCCTAATGGACATTTGTGAGCCAGATGAGTTTTTACAACAATGGGCAGTGGTTATAGAATCAGAGTTGTTATGGTACAAAAGGAGACCATTTGGCCAATCGTGTCAGTTGTATTTGAATTCCACCAGCTGCCATGGCTGGACTACGCCACTCCTGGGTGCGTGTGTGGGGATTCTGAGCATGCACAGGATTGGCTCAGCTGGGATGCAATCCACAAGTGAATAGCCTGGCAACACTCACTGTTTGGGTTCAGGTGGGAAGGTGAGAGCTTGGGTGAGTTGTTTTATAGTTGCCTGTTTGAACTGTACAGATAACAACTGAAAAACAAAAATTAAGCGAAAACTTCCAGAAATGCACAACAGATTAGCATTTTGGATGTAGATCCTTTTTCAGAACAGTTTCCGAAGAAGGATCTGAGAGAAAAATGAATCATGATACTGAAGAGGTTAAAAAGCAACTTAATATGTAGAGATATCATCGCATTTTACTCAACACAATGTTGGGAGGATTGTTCGGTTCGTTCGGTTCGTTGAAGGTAGTTTGCTTGAGAGAGGAACTGAGCCCCTCAATTCAAATACAAATATGCTGTGAGATTTGTAGAGACATACATCTTAATTGCAGCTTTTTGAATGGAATAGCTATGCAACTTCATGAAACTCTGGTTAATGTTCCAAAGGAATTTATTAAGCCGCAATTTTCAAAAACAACAAATTTAGCCACTCCCTTTAAGTTAAATGTGAAAAAAGAAGAATTATCTAAGATAATCACAACCGAGTTTGAGGTGTTATCTTCCACTATATGAGGAGTGAATGAACTTTAAATTGACTAAGAATGTGTGATACATTCTGCTATCAATTGCTGATTCGTTTGTTGTTTTAATAAATCTGTTCAGCAGTTCAACCCTCCAATAAGGCCAAATTTTAATGTTACTCTGTCGCATCTGAAGACAAGAAGCATTGATCAGAGGTACAGGATAGACAAGGTAGCTTAAGGAGTCTAATGAAGGCTTTCTGTTTGTTACCCTGAACATAATCATATTCTGGCCGGATATCAGGATGAGTGAGGGTTAACCTATGATACTAGTTGGCAGCGTGGAAGTCAAATAACTCAAGTAAAAAGGGTCAGAGGCCAGCAAAAATGTAACCTGTCCTTTTCTCTTCACAAACCTGCTGTCTATTTCTAGCATGAGTCAGAAATTTGAGAGAAGGGGGAAAAGAATAAATCAAGTGTCAGTGAATAATCCTGAAGCAGCAACCACATTAACATTATTTATCTGAACATATTTGCCCCAAAACAACCTGGAATTGCACTCTTCCATCTGAAATACTAACCATCTATGCCATTATGTTGTTCATAGCTGCGTTTGCCCAGGATGGTTGGAGAGCTGTGATTTAATATGGGCATCAGCTTGGCAGGTGTTACATTGCTGATGTGCAAACTGGCATTTGGACGGTCTTGTTTCGGGCATGGATGGGCCTCTGTGAATAAAGACAAGAAGGTCAACATTCAAAAGAACTGGCATTTATACAGTGCCTTTTGCAACCTCAGGACATTTTGAAGTTTTTCACAGCCAATGCAGTATTTTTGAAATGTAGTCACTCTTGTTTACAAGAACCCAGTGCAAATAATCATCGTCTCTGACTTTTGTTAAGGTTCACTTCCATGCAGTGCATTGCAAGCAAGGTCATTCTTCAATCTGAGCCCAGTTAAAATTGTGCTGGCAGACTGTATTGGGTCTGATACTTCTGAGCCTTCAAACAATATCCAGAAATGTATAACTTCTAGCTTAGGTCTCTGAATGGTGCTCAGGATCAGATGTATTGGTCAATGTGTTTGTGAAACTTAAATGAGTACAGCCACAGAGTTCGTCACAAGCAGAGTGGGATGATGAGGATTTGGCAAGAGTGGGATTTCAATGCAGAAGGGAAGTGAGCTGTTCCTTTTTGGGTTTCACATGTGGTGGTCCATGTAAGCTTGAGCCTGCAAGTGTCTTAAAATTTTGTTCAATGTTTCTGCATGGTACAAGATAGTGTGTAAGAAAACATTAAAACAATAACTACAACAACTAACAAGATACAGCAGCAGGTCAAGTGTGTGGATTGCAGTAGGAGAGTTTATGGAGAGAGACTGTTACATTTGAACATGTTTGCAGTCTCCTTGATCTGGAGTGTGATTTGAAGACACTCTCATACATGGGAGACAAAGCAAAAATGTTCCCTCTAACCTCTGTTTGCTATGTACAACCGGCTTGTTACTTTGTACTGTTTGTTTAAGATCGATACACAGCTGCCTATACGTTCATCTTAACTATGATAGCCAGTTCTGATGGTTGCGAAGTGACCATGGATGGGACCTGAGTATTTAAAATGTTGGAAGGGCAAGAAGGAAGGAAAAGGAGGTGGAATTGCTCTGTTGGTAAAAGGTTAGGGTTAGGAGATCAGTTGTGAGAAATGATCCTGGTTCAGAGAATCAAGATGTGGAATCAGTGGAGATAAAGAAACAGCATGGAAAA
Source organism: Mustelus asterias (assembly GCF_964213995.1). Classification (NCBI taxonomy): domain Eukaryota; kingdom Metazoa; phylum Chordata; class Chondrichthyes; order Carcharhiniformes; family Triakidae; genus Mustelus; species Mustelus asterias. The sequence continues at coordinate 21,546,508 of NC_135818.1, forward strand.
TAGAAGTTACTTCGTGGGAGCAGTTTATAGCTACAGTGTATAATAGAGTAGAAATCAAGAAATAATGGAGACTTAGAAGAACGGTAGTACAATGATCATGGGTGATTTTGATCTTCATATAGGTTGGATAAATCAAATTGGCAAGGTATTTTCCAGTATAAGTTTATAGAATGTACTTGGTACAGTTTAGAACAATGTGTTCTAGAATCAACCAGGGGACAGGCTAGTTTAGACCTCGTGACGTGTGATGGGACAGGACCACATAATAAAGATTTTCTGGGTAAGAATGATCATAATATGATAGAATTTCACATTCAGTTTGATGGTGAGATATTTGGGTCTGAAACTCCAAGTGTGGCCTCACCAATGCCCTATACAATTGCAGCAAAACATCCTATCCTCATACTCAAATCCTCTCATTATGAAGGCCAACATACCATTTGCCTTCTTTATTGTACCTGCGTGCTTACTTTCAGCGACTGATGCACGAGGACTCCAAGGTCTCGTTGAATATCCAACTCTCTCAATTTACACCCATTCATGAAATAATCTGTCTTCCTATTTAAGGGTCATAGAGTCATAGAGGTTTACAGCATGGAAACAGGCCCTTTGGCCCAACTTGTCCATGTTGCCCTTTTTCTTTAACCGACTAAGCTAGTCCCAATTCTCATGCTTGGCCCATATCCCTCGATAGCCATCTTACTCACGGAACTGTCTAAATGCTTTTTAAAAGACAAAATTGTAACCGTCTCTACTACTACCTCTGGCAGCTTGTTCCAGACACTCACCACTCTCTGTGTGAAAGGATTGCCCCTCTGGACCCTTTTGTATCTCTCCCCCCTCACCTTAAACCTATGCCCTCTAGTTTTAGACTCCCCTACCATTGGGAAAAGATATTAACTATCTTGCTGATCTATGCCCCTCATTATTTTATAGACCTCTATAAGATCACCCCAAAGCCTTCTATGCTCCAGAGAAAAAAGTCCCAGTCTATCCAGCCTCGCCTTGTAACTCAAACCATCAAGTCCTGATAGCATCCTAGTAAATCTTTTCTGCACTATTTCTAATTTAATACCACCCTTTCTATAATAGGGTGACCAGAACTGTAAACAGTTTTCCAAGTGTGGCCTTACCAATGTCTTGTACAACCTCAACAAATGTCCCAACTCCTGAATTCAATGTTCTGACCAATGAAACCAAGCATGCCCAATACCCTTCTTCACCACTCTGTCCATCTGTGACTCTACTTTCAATGAGTTATGGGCAAGTACCCCTAGATCTCTTTGTTCTATAACTCTCCGCAGTACCTTGCCATTAACTGAATAAGTCCTGCCCTGGTTCAATCTACCAAAATGCATCACCTCTATTGCCATTCGTCTGACAATTGATCAAGATCTCATTGCAATCCGAGATAACCTTTTTCACTGTCCATTATGCCACCAACCTTGGTGTCATCTGCAAACTTACTAACCGTGCCTCCTAAATTCTCATCCAAATCATTAATATAAATGACAAATAACAATGGACCCAACACCAATCCCTGAGGCACACTGCTGGTCACACGCCTCCAGTTTGAAAAATAACCCTCCACAACCACTTCTGTCATCAAGCCAATTTTGTATGTATTTGGCTATCTCACCCTGAATTCCGTGAGATTTAATCTTATGCAACAACCTACCATGCGGTACCTTGCTAAAGTCCATGTAGACAACATCAACTGCACTGCCCTCATCTACCTTCTTGGTGACCCTTTCAAAAAGCTCAATCAAATCTGTGCGACATGATTTTCCACTCACAAAGCTATGCTGACTGTCCCTAACCAGTCCTTGCCTCTCTAAATGCCTGTAGATCTTGTCTCTCAAAATACCTTCTAACAATTTACCCGCTACGGATGTGAGGCTCACCGGCCTGTAGTTCCCAGGCTTTTCCCTGCAGCCCTTTTTAAACAAAGGCACAACATTTACCATCCTCCAATCTTCAGGCATCTCACCTGTGGCTGTCGATGATTCAAATATCTCTGCTAGGGGACCCACAATTTCCTCCCTTGCCTCTCACAACGTCCTGGGATACACTTCATCAGGTCCTGGGGATTTATCTACCTTGATGCGCTTTAAGACTTCCAGCACCTTCTTCTCTGGTATATATACACTCCTCAAGACATCACTATTTATTTCCCCATGTTCCCTAACATCCATGCCGTCCTCAACAGTAAATACTGATGAGAAATATTCATTTAAGATCTCACCCATCTCTTGGGGATCCACACAAGAGGATCTTGTTGATCCTTAAGAGGTCCTACTCTCTCCCTTGTTACTCTTTTGCCCTTTATGTATTTGTAGAATCGCTTTGGATTCTTCTTTGCCTTATCTGCCAAAACAATCTCGTGTCCCCTTTTTGCCCTCCTGATTTCTCTCTTAACTCTGTCTTAACTCCTACACCCTCTATACTCTTCAAGGGATCCACTTGATCCCAGCTGCCTATGCATGTCATGTGCCTCCTTCTTCTTCTTGACCAGGGCCTCAATATCCCAAGTCATCCAGTTCAACCACATGGCTGTGGGCCTGGAGTCAAATGTAGGCCAGATCAGGTAAGGATAGCAGATTCCTTCCCTAAAGGACATTAGTTAACCAGATGGTCTTTTATGACAAACAACAATGGCTTCATGATCATCATTAGATTCTTAATTCCCAATTTTAATTGAATTCAAATTTCATCATCAGCTGTTGTGGATTCAAACCCAGGTCCCCAGAGCATTACCCTGGGCCTCTGGGTTACTAGTTCATTGACAATACCACTACGCCATTGCTTCCCCTAAATAATGGTATTATAGAGCAACATTGTGCAGGACTGAATATTTTCATTCCAGGGTTTTAAAAGATGTAGGTGAGAACATTGTAGATGTCCTAACTATAGTCCTCCAAAGTTCTCTCAACTCAAGAACCATCCCTTCAGAATGGAAAATTGCACCTAACACTCCACTATTTAAGAAAGGTGAGAAAAGGAAACCAGGGAATTTTAGACCAGTTAGCCTGACATCAGTTGTCAGGAAATTTACTAGAGTCTATAATTAAGGATAGAGCGACTGAATGTGAACATTTTCAACTGGATTTGCATGGCGTAGGTCATACTTCCAAGCCTGCTTGAACTTTTTGAAGGGTAACTAAAGTAGTGGACATGGAGTTTCTATGGATAATATTTATATGGATCATCAAAGATTGTTAACTAAAGTTTAAGCTCATGGAATTGAAGGCAAATTATTAAGATGGTTAGAAAATTGGCTGAGTGGAAGGGAACAGAGAATAAGGATAATGTGCAGTTACTCAAATTGGCTGGATGTGTCTATAGAATACTTCAGCTATATATCATCCAGTAACCTACACATCTGGCTGTTAGTTTTCGCAAAGAGTCTTAAAGTGAAAAGTTGGCAATTTTCTTATGACTTGGAAGTCTGCCAGCGTCTATGTTGGGGCCTCAACTGTTCGCTATATTCATTAACTATTTAGCTGAAGGGATAGAAAGCCACATATCCAAATTTACCAAAGTCTTAAGTTTATTTATTAGTGTCACAAGTAACTGTAACACTGCAATGAAGTTACTGTGAAAATCCCCTAGTCGCCACACTTCTGCGCCTGCTCGGGTACTCTGAGGGAGAATTTAGCATGGCCAATGCACCTAACCAGCACATCTTTCAGACTGTGGAAGGAAACAGGAGCACCCGGAGGAAACCCACACAGACACGGGGAGAACGTGCAGAGTTCGCACAGTCAGTGGCCCAAGCTGGGATTCGAACCTGGGTCCCTGGCTTTGTGAGGCAGCAATGCTAATAGGTGGCATCATAAGCAACATAGATGAAGCATAGAATTACAAATACTCAATAAATAATCAAGACTTCGGCAAATGGATTTCAAAATTAGTAAGTGTGAGGGCCATTCAGACATGGACCTAAAAAGGATAGGACAGGAGACTTTACAAATTGTGAAAAACTAGAAACCGTGGAGGTCCAATGGACTTGGGGTTCATATAGATTAATCTTTAAAATGTCATGGATAGGTACAGAAAATAATCAAAAAGGTTAACAGAATGCTGAGCTGTTTTACCAGAGGACCCGAATACAAGATGGTAGAAGTGATGCCACAGCCCCGGTATACCGGAATACTGAAAGCAATTCTGGTACTGCTGCTTGGAAATGATATATTGATCTCCACGGGTTAACTGATGAGAATAAGGTGCACAAACTAGGCTTTAGAATTTAGAAGGGTAAGGGCGTCGCAATCAAAGTTTTCAAGTTATAAAGAAAAACTGAAGAGTAGATAGAGAGAAATTGTTGCAGCAGGTTGGGAAATAGAAGACTGCAGAGCTTAGCTGAAAAATTGGAGCTATATCTTTCAGGAGTAAAACTAAGGAAACACTTCTATGTGCAAAGATATTTAGAATGCTCTTCAGCAAATGGCAGTTGCAGCTCGATCAATTGTTAATTCTAAATCTGTGTGATGATTTTTTGTTGATTAAAAGTATTAAGAGTTACGGAATTGAATCACAGATTAACTGTGATCTCCTTGAATGGCAAAAAAACATGCTCAAGAGGCTAACTGATAGAGCCTTGCTCCAATATTCCTCCCATTCACCAATACCCTGGGGCCCTGAGGCTAATTGTATTGGTGACAACTACTATCCCAGCTGAGATAAATCAGCTTAATAGACTTTGAAGTAGGGAAGTCTAAAACCAGGGATCACAGTCAGAGGTTACGGGGTAGACCATTCAGGACTAAGATTAGGAGACATTTCTTCACCCAGGGAGTGGTGAGACTGGAATTTACTACCACAGAGAGCAATTGAGATCAAAACATTATATGTTTTCACGAAGGAAAACATATAGCTCTTGGGGCTAAAAGGATCAAAGGATATGGGGGAAAACGTGAACAGGTTACTCAGCCATGATCATAATGAATGACGGTCAAGCTCGAAGGGTCAAATGGCCTCTCCTGCTCCTATTTCCTATGTTTCAATGAAATAACTAAGTAGCTTGCTGGGCCACTCTGGAAGGCAGTTAAAACTCAAAACAGGGTGGTGTGGGACTGGAATCATGTCGGGCATGAACGGTGGGCTTCCTTCCCTAAAGGACATTAGTGAACCACTTGGGTTTTTAAAGTAATCCGATCACTTCATGGGCACTTGGTACCAGCTCTTTATTTTCAGTCTTGTTTAAAAGCTTAATTTAAAATTTCATGGTGAGATCTGATTTCTTTGGATTATTCATCCCGGACACGGAATTGCTAATTCAGTAATCAAATAGTTCTGCCTGTTGAGCTTCAGTTGTTGCTCTGTGCTGGTGCCGAAATCCTGATCACTTCCTTCTAAATTTATGAAGCAGTAATTCTGCTTGTCTGTGTGTTAGGTTACAGATAATAGAATCTGCTTGATTGTCCAAGTGGGTGCTGCCATGTCTATGTCCAATAAACCATAGGGGAACTCAGGTTACACATTGTGGACTCATTCATGCCCCTGCCAGCAAAGCACTTAAGAGGATTCACCTATGGGCTTATAGGTTTCATGCCCACACTGAACAACGCCTTGGTTTGAAAAGATTACAGATAGGGGCATGGTACAAAAATTACTTGCTTCACAAAGCACGGATATTTTGGATTTTGAGCACTGTGACCACTTACTTCAGGAAGCACACTTACTTTTGACGATGGATTGTAAAATAAAGACCAATTTTAGTCATTTTTATACATCAACACAATAATGTCAATACTTTAAATTCTCAAAATAGAAGATTTTGTTGGCACATGTATACCAGATTTATATTATAATGAGCCCTATCGTGAATTAAGCAACAGGTCTTTGGCTGTCTGAAGGAGGTAGAGTAAACATGTTATTTGTTCAAATTCCTATTATGGTCTATCCAAATTATTTCTGTTCAAAACATTTATAATATTCACAGATTTAACTGGTTTTGAAACATGCATTGATGAGTTAAATTATCAAACCACAAGCTTTAATTATTCATAGTATGATTAGTTATTCAGAATGAGAAACAACTTCACCAGCAGTTTGGGCTGACACTTACCGAGGTATTCCACAATCGTTTCCAAGGGTTTTCGAACTGCTCGTCTCAATCCTGTGGGTTGATCTGGTGCTGCTGGTAGTCGCAGTGTATCTGGTACATAAAAAGAGAGGTAGGTTGATTTAGGTTGTCCCCCAGTTCTCTAGCACAATCTCCCATTCTCTCAATCCCATTTCTAAGGAACAGGATGGGTCTTGGTGGGGTTAGGCGCTATCCTTTCACTTCCGGGATCTGGGTTCAGAGCCCCACACCCGGTTGAAAGTCATTTCTCTCTGCTGGCTGTAAAAGTGCTGTGTGAAATGGGTTTGGGTTCTTCTCAACCGAGTTCTTAGCGGGCAGGGGATATTTGGCTCGAACTGGTATTCCTACTCTGAGAGGTAAAGGATGGCTGGTGTAAGAAATCATAGCAGATACAGCACAAAGGGCGGTCACTGACCCCGGGTGACTATGCTGGCTCGTTGAAAACGTCGGTTAATTAGTCCAACTCCTCTGATCTATCTCCTTAGCTTACAAATATCTTTCACTTCAAAGTAGTCCAATTCCCCTTTGAAAGTTATGACTGAATTTGTTTCAGGCTGTGAATGCCAGATCACAACAACTTGCAGTGTGAAAGGTTGTTTCCTCATCTCAGTCATTACCTTCAATTTGTGTCCTCTGGTTACTGACCCTCATGTTAGTGGAAACAATGTCTATTTGTATAAAATCAATTCAAAACATTTGATAACTGTCAACAATTCCGCCTCTCCTTAACCGTTCCCGTTCACAGAGCAACTCCAGTTTCCAGTGAGATGTAGGTACAGGAGCCTGAAGACCCTCACACCTGACAACATTCTGGCGAACCTCCTCTGCATAGTCGAGAATGCCTTGGCAAACCTTACGTGCTGCAGTAGGGGTGCACTTCTGATATTGGGACTGAGCTACATCTTTGAGACAGATTAAAAGGAGTGTTATTCTGCATTTTTGCTATACCTACTCATAATCCTGTCATTACAGGGTTGACCTTTAGTTTGGGTGGTTCAATTCTCATTGCTCCAGCGGCAGCAAGGACACCAGGAAGAGCATCAAGGGCCACAAGAAACTGCTTAAGGTAAACTTTTTAAAGAAATGTCATTTGAACTGTCAAGAGAAGCACGCATGGACTACCAAGCCATAATAGGAAAGTTTAAGCTCCCTGGACTGCTCCCTTAAACCCTACGAATCATGCCCCCCTGGAGTCACCCTGTGGCCAAAAGCCTCTCTTTGCTTCCACCTTCCTGATTCCAGTCCCTCCTGCCAGTCGGTCATCAGCTGATCAACAACATTCAGCTATGGCTCAGGAATTAAAATCACCCATGCCCGACATGATTCCAATCCCACGCCTGCCTGTTTTGATTTTTAACTGCCTTCCAAAGTAGCCTAGCAAGCTACTTAGTTATTTCATTAAAACATAGAAAATAGGAGCAGAAGGAGGCCATTCGACCCTTCGAGCCTGCTCCACCATTCATTATGATCTTGGCTGATCATCCAACTCAGTAACCTGTTCCCGTTTTCCCCCCAAATGCTTTGATCCTTTTAGCCCCAAGAGTTATAGCTAATTCCTTCTTGAAAACATACAATGTTTTAGCCTCACTACTACTTTCTGTGGTAGTGAATTCCACACATTCATCACCCTCTGGGTGAAGGAATGTCTCTGAATCTCAGTCCTAAATGGCCTACCCCGTATTCTCTGACTGTGATCCCTGGTTCTAGACTTCTCTGCCATCTGGAACAGCCTTCCTTTATCTACCCTGTCTAGTCCTGTTAGAATTTTATAGGTTATGAGATCACCTTCATTCTTCTAAACTCCAGCAAATATAATTCTAACTGACTCAATCTCTCCTCATACGTCAGTCCTGCCATCCCCGAATTTCAAACTGCTACAAAAAAGTAGCACTGTGGAAGAAAGGTTGAACAAGTGGTTGAAGAAAATGGCCCATCACCACCTTTCAAGGACAATTAGGGTGATCGATAAATGCCAGCCTTGCCAGCACCACCCACATTCCAAAAATGCATAAAAAGAATGGAGCCAAGTGAAAGCTGTCTTAGAAACCCTTGCCCCTACAGCCAAAATGGGAGTGGAATGGTATTGGCAGACATTTTAACACAATATTAGAATCTCCACAGTGCAGAAGGAAGCCATTTGGCACATCGAGCCCGCAACGACAACAATCCCATCCAGGCCGCATCCCATGCATTTACCATGCTAATCCCCCTACACCAAGGGTCAATTTAGCACAGCCAATGGACCCAACCCACAAATCTTTGGAGTGTGGGAGGAAACCGGAGCAGAACGAGCCATTCAGGATCAATCCACTAGTTCAACATCTGTTTATCCTTGAAGATTACCAAGAGGCCAGGATGGATAAAGAAATGCTTCTTTGGTGTTAAAAGTACAATTAAACAACTCAACCGGGACTGAGTTAAAATGAGACCAAGGCTTTATTAATTCTCATTATTAACCAGTTTTCCGATCATGACTGGATGCAAAGAGCTCATCAGTCACCAAGGAGGCACCGACATTCGCCAGAAGCATCTCTCTCCAGTGTGGCAAGAGATTTGAAACATAAATGGTTACCCTCTGAGCTGGGCTAGAACTGAGCTGGGGTTGGACTGAAGGCAGCCTGTAGACAACTGCCAGATATAGTTGGTTGTGGTTTGTTTTTTAAGGTTTATCTCCAGGTCCTTGGAAGACCAGTCTTTGGCTTAAACAGGGAGGAATTAACATGGAAATCTGGCTGGCTCCAGCCCAGGGAAATCTCTGGGATCTGCTTTTAAATCAAACCCAGAAAACCTGCTGTCATGACAAGCAACATGGTCAAGGAGAACCAGTATCTAGTGTGTGCAAGTCAACACACAAATGTGGCGAGAAATTAAAACAAATGAAAGAAAAGATGTGCTTAGATTTACTTCCAGAGCCAAACATAATTTGTGCATAGCAAGAGCCCAACAAACAATATGAATGTAATCCACCTGTTTTCTGTGGCATTCTTTGAGGGATGAATGTCGGCTGGGACACTGGAAGAATTCCTGCCAGATAGTCTTGGTGCTGGAGACTGATCAACACAGATGGGGCCTGAACCCAGCGATGGCGGGGCACAGGGGTGGGGGAATAAGGTCACTTCTAAGAAAGGACCCATATCCTAACCACTCTTCAGTCTGGTGAAGAACTTACTATCACTATCTCTGTTTAATGTTAGCCTCACGTTACCTCGGTACTTACACTCTGCCTTGATGGCTGCACTGTTAATCGGCACATGGGGGTGTCGTGCCGCCTGCTGCAGAATATCTTGACATAAACGCCTGGCTATTCTTGTCAGTTTGCTGGTATGCAGAAAAAAGGCCTGCCGTGTCTTCAGCGCGAACTTGGGGCTGGTGCTGTTCCGAAGCGGCAGGCCATGGGCATTCTAGGGGTGGATGGGGGAAAAAGCAGACAAGATACTCCAGCAATTATTAAAATACATTCTAATAAATGAAAATGTCTGAGGGATCTACACAGATCACTTAGTGACACAGAGGTGTTGCAGCAAGGGGTTGTGCCGCAGACAATCGCCCGGTAACTGTCCTATCTCAGAGGGAGGCGCAAAATAGACACAGGATGCTTCCTTATGCAAAATGGGAGATGAAAAATCGCCCAAAACAGATGGGTGGAGGCTGCATTCTGATATCATTCTCAGTGTATCATTCCCACTGTAACATAACTATACTAATGATCATAAATACCTGCATTTGTGTAGCAACTCATCACATCCCTTTGTTACATCGGCAAATGAGGCAATGATTTTGCACATAGTAAGACTACTAACAACATTGAAATGAGCAACCAGTTAATCTGTTTAAAAGATTTTGGTTGAGAGATGTTTGAAGCCTGGGAGAACATTACTACTTTACTTCGGATAGATCTTCAACATCCACCCACAGGGACAGATTTAATTTCTTGTCTGATTTTCAGAAACTCCCAGCAGGGCAGCACTTGCTCAGCACTGCAACAACTGTAAACTGAGATTATTCATTTCAGTCTCTGGAGCGGGGTTTGAACCCATCACCTTCTGACTCAAGAGGCCAGTTTGCTATCCACACTCAGTCAAACTGACATTGCAAACTGTTTATTGTTGAGCCAATCTCAGCCAGGGCAGGGTGAGAGGTGCTGCAATTACTCCTAGTCTGAAGGGTCAGTGCCTTTACTCAAAGGCCCTTGTGTGGGCATTAGATGGGGATCAGATCACATCTGACTGCAATCTATCCAAGCTCTAAAAAAGGTAATGGTAGTTGCTATTCAGGTGTCAAACTGTAATAATGAGCCCCTTGGATGAGCTGTTGGAAGACACCCATAGATCTGGACTGCAACAAAAAAATCAATCCCTTCGAGAAGGAAGAGGAGAATAAACTAATAGAAAACAGTTGAATTGGCGCAATCTAAAGAACTTGGCAGTTACCAGGCTATTCCGGTTTGGTCCTGGCCTTTCACCATCCAGCCGGGTTGGCATCTTCAGCCCACCATACTTCTTCCAATAGGCCCAGCAGGCTGCACAGAGCCGACACTGCATGTTGGGTGGTCCCCATGAGTACCACTGGTATGACTGTGTAGCTGATGAAAAAGATACAAGTAAATTGCTACCTTCCTCTCTTTTTGTTTATTGTGTTGTGTCAATATGGTTGTTCAGGAGTTTAGTTTATTTTATTGGTGTCACAAGTAGGCTTACATTAACACTGCAGTGAAGTTACTGTGAAAATCCCCTAGTTGCCACACTCCAGCGCCTGTTCAGGTACACTGAGGGAGAATTTAGCATGGCCAATACACCTAACCAGCACGTCTTTCGGCCTGTGGGAGGAAACTGGAGCACCCGGAGGAAACGCATGCATTCACTGAGAGAACATGCAGACTCCACACAGACAGTGAGCCAAGCCAGTGTGGCACAGTCTGAATCATAGAATCATAGAAACCCTACAGTACAGAAAGAGGCCATTTGGCCCATCGAGTCTGCACCGACCACAATCCCACCCAGGCCCTACCCCCATATCCCTACATATTTTACCCACTAATCCCTCTAATCTATGCATCCCAGGACACTAAGGGGCAATTTTAGCATGGCCAATCAACCTAACCCGCACATCTTTGGACTGTGGGAGGAAACCGGAGCACCCGGAGGAAACCCACGCAGACACGAGGAGAATGTGCAAACTCCACACAGACAGTGACCCAAGCCGGGAATCGAACCCAGGTCCCTGGAGCTGTGAAGCAGCACTGCTAACCACTGTGCTTCCGTGCTGCCCTCTGGAGGTGACGAATGGAGGTGACGAATAAATGGGGCATTGTGCTCAGGTTGATTGTTTCGATAACTCTATCTAGTTACTACCAGCCAAATGGATTTGAAAACCTGGTATGAACCGAAGAACCCTGTGTGGCTGTGTTGTTAAAATGTCTGTATAGCGAGCAAGAAACAATATTTTTCACTGTATTCTAATACATGTGACAATAATAAATTAAATCAAAAATGGGAGCTGGACACTTGCTTCCCAGCTGACATTGAATTCCGACAGTGCAGAAGGAGGCTATTCGGCCCATCGAGTCTGCACCGACAACAATGCCACCCAGACCCTATCCCTGTAACCCACGTATTTACCCTGCTAATCCCCTGACACCAAGATCAATTTACCATGGTCAATCAACCTAACCTGCACATCTTTGGACTATGGGAGAAAACCGGAGCACCCGGAGGAAACCCACGCGGACACGGGGAGAGCGTGCACACTCCGCACAGACAGTGACCTGAGGCCGGAATTGAACCTGGGTCTCTGGCACTGTGAGGCAGCAGTGCTAACCACCGTGCCACCCTACTGTGGCTCAATAACTGGTGAGTGGACACAATCTCTGTTAATGACGGCCATGCAAACATGTGGAGACCTTCAAAATTGCTCCATGATCTCAAAGAGTACTTACTGAAACAGCTCTCACAAGCTCGACCCGGTCCTGGCACTGCCACCGCCCCATTTGGTGCCAGCATGCTCCCTCCATTCACTGCTCCAGTCTTTGTGTTGTTCCCATTGATCTGGTTTGGGTTTGGCTTATTACTGAAGAGTACAACAAGATTGGGGGGGGGTGTTGAAGAAAGGCCAAAAGCATAAGTCTATAAACAGTAACCATGGTTGGATTTTCAATCAGGGATCAGAAAAGGAGCAGGTTCTGGGTTCGTACCTCACATTGCACCATGGACTTTAATGCTCCAGCCAGATAAAGGCCAGGTAGCGAGCTCTCTGTCCAAACAGTAATTGTGAATGTGTTCCCGTCACTGGAGGGCCAGCAGGAAGCCCTTTAGTACTCAGTGATTGGCAGCCAGAATGGAGGTGATTGAGTAATTACCCCTGTCAATCACACTTGCAGTAAGTGACTGGAATTGATTTTGTGTACAGAATTTATATTGTGCCACTATCCTCCACTTACTGCATTTTGCTGGGGAAATTATCCTACTTTTAACTTTGCTGCAGTTTTGGTAATAAGTTCCGTTTGCTGTTATCGTAGAGGCTCAGCTTAGTACATTCTCAGTAAATAGACTCAGTTTGCCTTAAACCCTGTCCCGCTCACCCCTGTTATGTGCCAGCTCACCCATATTGAGTACCAGCTGGACAATAAAATGAGGAAGTACTTACATTCATATTACAGGTTCTCAGGATGTCTCAAAGTGTTTGAAAAAACAAGTATCTACTTTTCTGTAGGCAATTGCAAACACCAAGGCCCCACAAACCGTAAAGGTCAAGACTGTCTTTCTGTTTGTACTGGAGTTGGTTAAGTGAGGAACAATAGCCAGGTCATTTCCCTGTGCCTTAATTAGAGCTATAGGATCTTTGATATCCACTTGGACAAGCAGAGATTGCAACAATTTAAGCAGAATGCTAACAGAGAGCACTCCCTCAATGCCACCATGTAGGACGAAGGTATTGTGGCCCAGAACTTCCATGGAGTGGCAACCATCAACAGATTGCCAATCTGGGTCCTATTTATTTATCCAGACCAGGAGCTGCATATTTTTCACCCTTTCTTCCGATCCAGGCCTGGTGAGAAAACAGTAGCTCTGAAGTCCTTTCTGTGCGGGGTAGCAGCGTCGGGGGAAGTGATGCCACATACCCTTTTTACAGCACTGGCTGCAGCAGACACGCAAGTGCAGAACTGAGGGAGCCCTGCATTGTCAAAGCTGCTATTTTTCACATAAGATTTTAAACAGATTCCAAGGAATTCTTTTGAAGAGGAGCCAACAGAGGTATCCCTGGTGTCCTGGCCTTTATTTGGCCCTCATCAACAACAAATTGGGGGTCATTATCACGTTGGTGTTTATGGGACCTTGCCATATGCAAATTAACTGTTGCATTCCAACACTACAACAGCGACTACACTTCAAAAGTACTCCTGGGTATTAAGCACTTTGAAACATCCCAAGGTTCTGAAATGTGTGACATAAATGCAAGTCTTTCTTACTTTAAGACCCTTTTTAAAATTCACCTCTGACCCATCATAAAACCTCTTTCTTTATCTTCACAGTCCTATGTCTAAAGGAAAGAGATAAGTTGAGATTGTTCCAAATAGGAAATCAAGTATAAATTCAGAGATAAACAAATGTTCATGGTACCTCAATGATCAAAGTAGTGCCAGGTGGAGTTAAAAAGGCCCCACTATCACAAAGGCTTACAATACATTAACCAGTAATGGATGTGAAGAGGGAGAGTAGGGGAGGGGCAGGGATAGAGTCAGAGACACAGTCCAATATCAGCAGGGACCAATGTCAACAGTAACACGGACCGATACCGAGGGGGACATGGACTGATACCAACAGTAACATGGACTGATCCCGACACCAAAGCATTTTACAAGCAACTCAATTGGACACAGATGAAAAGTTGAGAAAAGAAGTGCTTACTAATTCGGGATGTATACTTGCTTCAGTTTGCTTTCTGCTTCAGCTGCTTTCAACCGTTTCTAAGTGAAAGACAATGAGAGATTGGAGATAATACTTGGTCAAAAAAGGTCATTGGTCTAGAGCAGTGATGGGCAACCTCGGCTAGTGAGTGGGCTGCATAAGTGGTCGTCCTCCATCTCAGTGGGCCACAAGATTGAAATCAGGCTTGTTCACTAACAATGACCACATGAATAAGGTTAAATACATTTAATTCATGCTGAATATTTCATAACAAATTACAGAAAATGCACTTGCCCTTGCTTTACATGCGTATCACTTCAGTCATACCAGCAGGAAAAAAAATGCGGACAAAAATCAGCATGTGGATAACGATCAACACAATGTCTCATGGGTCGCACTCAGAACCCAGATGGGCCGCATGTGGCCCTCGGGCTGCAGGTTGCCCACCACTGGTCTGGAGCCTGAAATTTATAATTGATTACAACTTGTGCTTCAACAGGTCTCAGCAGTTAATCCGCTGCAATGACTTGTCTTTGCCTATTTGGGCAATAAAGTAAAAGGCACAGGCCAGTTAGCAGTGAGATATGATGTGTGTGTTCCAAATACCCATGAGCAGAGGTCAGGTAGTCAATTGAACAAATGTGTTGCTTAACTTTGGAAAATAGAGAGGCAGTAACACCAGTGGTGCTGAGATAAACATTGATCAAATCACAATAATAGTAAACACTTGTCAGAAACAGTTTGCTCAAAAGAGGAGTGGTCACATTACACTCAGTATCATACCCACCCAAGTTTGCATCCCACAATACCATTTTTAAAAAATACAAAGGAATCAGTAAAAATGTAAAAGTTACCTGCTGTACATATCTGTCAGTGGTTTTCCACATGTAGTAATACTCTACAATGCTGGTTAATGATTTCCAGGGTAACTGGGAAATAAGTCAAATAAAAAATGCTGTTAGATTCAAAGTTTGCTAATGTTGAGATGTGATTCTGCAATTGGACAACATTTCTCTATAATCTTCAGTGCGCTAAGATGACAACCGATTTAGAACTGTCAGCTGGGTTCGCAGTGTGGCACATTGCATGTACCGAAGCTACATATATTAATACACGAGGCCCTGTTCTTTGCAGACAGAAAGAACATGTACCCAAATTGCACCTAAATACAATAAGTGACAGCATTTGCTGATTCATTCCCCAAGGCAATGCCTTGACCAATCAGAGTCAAGCTGCCTAGTTTAAATTTCAAACAATGCTTGGCAGTTATCTGTCAGTCACCATCAATTGTTGCATTCTCCATGCCAATGTCTCTACCAATCAAAGTCCACGAGTTCTCCAATCAGCATTCTCTTCTCCTACAGTTTATACTGTTGTTTTCCCCTTATACTGATGTCCTTGCAGAGTGTCTGAATGAGTGCAAGACAAAAAGCTTTGACATGTCTCCTCTTTTCAGCAATACAAATTGATATATATTGGAAACAGATGGGGCCCCAAGTACTGATCCTTGCAGCACCCCACGAACCACAGCCTGCCAGTGCGAGAATGACCCATTTATTCCTATTCTCTGTTTCCTGTCTGTTAATCAATCCTTAATTCATGCCAGTACATTACCTCCAATCTCCATGTGCTTTAATTTTGGTAACCAACTTTCTGTGGGAGACTTTATACTACGTCCACCAACTAACTCCTCTTTATCAATTCAGTTAGTAACATACTCAAAAAACTTCAATGGGTTCGTCAAACATGATTTTCCATTCAGAAATCTATGTTGATTGTGCCCAATCACATCATTATTATCCAAGTGTCTATTTGTCACATCTTTTATAACAGATTCCAGCATTTTCCCAATACTGATGTGCAGCTAACAGGGCTATAGTTTTTTTCTACTCTTCCTCCCTTCTTAAATAGTGGGGTAACATTTGCTACATTCCTACATTGCTACATCTGCAGGAACAGTTCCAGAATCTATAGAATTTTGGCTGATGATCACCAATGCATCCACTATCTCCATAGCTACCACTTTCAACACTCTGGGATGTAGATTATCAGGTCACGAGACTTATTGATTTACAGTTCCATTCATTTCTACAATACAATTGTCTTACTAATTTCCTTCAATTTCTTATTCTCCATAATCCCAGGCATTTCTAATTCTGGGAGATTTATTCTATCTTCCTCAGTGAAGACAAGACACAAAGTAGCAATTTAGCTTCTCTGCCATTTCTCTATTCCCCATTATAAATTCTCCTGACTGCCCATAATGGTCCCTCAATTGCCTTCACCAAACGTTTCCTTTTTACATACCTATAGAAGCTTCAATAGTCCATTTTTATGTTTTTTGCTGGTTTACGTTTATATTCTCCCCTTCTTTATCAGTTCCTTGGTCCTCCTTTGCTGTGTTCTAAAATGCTCCCAATCCTTGGTTTACTACCATTTCTAGCAACTTTATAGGCCTTTTAATCTTATACAGTCCTTAACTTTCTTTATTAGCTATGATTGACTGACTGTTTGGGTTTTTGTGCCTTGAAAGAATGTACATTTTCTGTAAACTATGTAATAATTCTTCAAAGAGTATCCATTGCCTTTGTACATTCCTTTAATGTATTTTCTCAATCCACCTCAGCCAATTTACCCCTCATACCTTTATAATTTCCTTTATTAAATTTAACATCCTGGCTTCAGACTGAACTACCTCACTTTGAACTATAATGGGCCAGATTCTCCGACCTTGCCTGCAGCTGGGATTCACCAGTCCTGCTAGTGAATGGAGATTTGGCTGAGCGCCAAACTCTCCAATCTCACTGGCAGCGGTGGTGGCTGTGAACGGCCGGAGAATTCCAGCCAATGTAAAATTCTTTCATGTTATGGTCCCTTGTCCCTAAAGGCTCCTTTACTGCCATTGGAGGCAGTCCGGAGAAGGTTCACTAGGTTGACCCTGGGTATGGAAGAATTTGCTTTTGAGAAGAAGATGAGTAGGTTGGGCCTGTACTCAGTGGAGTTTAGAAGAATGAGAGGTGACCTTATTGAGACATGTGGAATTCTCAGGGTACTTGAGAGGGTAGACGCTAAAAGATTGCTTTCCCTTGTGGGAGAGTCTAGAACCAGAGGGCATAATCTCAAGAGTAATGGGTCGCCCATTTAAGACTGGCATGGAGAGGAATTTCTTCTCTCAGAGGGTAGTCTGAGGAATTCTTAACCACAGAAGGCTATAGAAGCTGGGTCGTTAAGTATGTTCAAGGCTAAGGTAGACAGATTTTTACTCAATAAGGGAATCAAGGATTATGGGGAGAAGGCAGGAAAGTGGAATTGAAGATTATCCTATCAGATCAGTCATGATCTAATTGAATGGCAGAGCAGACTCAATGGGTCGAATAGCCTATTTCTGCTCTAATGTCTTCTGGCCTTTACAGCAAAATTATTAATTATCCCTTTCTGTTGCATAACACTTGATCTAATATAGTCTGTTCCCTAGTCTGTTCCTCAACATACTGTTCTAGAAAACCATTCCTTACACACTCCCGAAACTTGTCCTCCACAGCATTAGTGCTCATCAGATTTACCAAATCTGTATGCTGATTGAAGTCACCCATGGTTACCGTATTACCCATATTCTCTAATCTCCTGATTAATACCATGCCCCAGTTTACCACTACAGTACGGTGGCCTGTAAAAAACTCCGGCCCTTTGTTGTTTCTTAGCTCCATCCAAACAGATTCCACATTTTTTTCTTCCAATCTGTGATCCTCCCATACTAATGTACTGATCCCATCCCTTATTATCAACGCAACGCAACCTCCTGTATCTTTTTTCCTATCCTTCCTAAATGATGAATACCCTTGAATATTCAGTTCCCATTACTGGTCACCCTGGAGCCATGTTTCTGTAATAGCAATTAAATCATGACCACCCATTTCTATTTGTGCCTTTAAAGTATCTATCTTGTGAATCTAAAGCATCTATCTTGGGAAAGGCCGTGGATGTCGTCTACATGGATTTTAGTAAAGCATTTGACAAGGTCCCTCATGGTAGGCTGGTGCAAAAGGTTAAATCTCACGGGATCAAAGGTGAACTAGCTAGATGGGTACAGAACTGGCTTGGCCATAGAAGACAGAGGGTAGCAGTGGAGGGGTCTTTTTCTGATTGGAGGTCTGTGACGAGTGGTGTTCCGCAGGGCTCTGTACTGGGACCTCTGCTGTTTGTGATATATATATACAAATGATTTGTAAGATGATGTAGCTGGTCTGATTAGTAAGTTTGCGGACGACACAAAGATTGCTGGAGTTGCGGATAATGATGAACATTGTCAGAGAAAACAGCAGGATATAGATAGGCTGGAAAATTGGGCGGAGAAATGGCAGATGGAATTTAATCCAGATAAATGCGAAGTGATGCATTTTGGTAGATCTAATGCGGGGGGAGCTATACAATAAATGGCAGAACCATCAGGAGTATAGACACACAGAGGGATCTGGGTGTGCAAGTCCACAGATCCTTAAAGGTGGCAACACAGGTGGAAAAGGTGGTGAAAAAGGCATATGGCATGCTTGCCTTTATTGGACGGGGCAGAGAGTATAAAAGTTGGCATATGATGTTGCAGTTATATAGAACGTTGGTTAGGCCACATTTGGAATACTGCGTTCAGTTCTGGTCGCCACACTACCAGGACGTGGAGGCTTTGGAGAGAGTGCAGAAAAGGTTTACCAGGATGTTGTCTGGTATGGAGGGTATTAGTTATGAGATGAGATTGAGTAAACTAGGGTTGTTCTCCCTGGAAGGACGGAGGTTGAGGGGCGACCTAATAGAAGTTTATAAAATTATGAAGGGCATAGATAGGGTGAACAGTTGGAAGCTTTTTCCCAGGTCAGAAATGACAAACACAAGGGGTCACAAGTTCAAGGTAAGGGGGGGCAAAGTTCAATACGGATATGCGAGGGACGTATTTTACACAGAGGGTGGTGGGGGCCTGGAATGCACTACCAAGCAAGGTGGTTGGGGCAGACACGCTAGGATCATTTAAGACTTATCTAGATAGCCACATAAACAGACTGGGAATAGAGGGATACAAACGGATGGTCTAGTTAGGAACACATGATCGGTGCAGGCTTGGAGGGCCAAAGGGCCTGTTCCTGTGCTGTATTGTTCTTTGAATGCTGCCTGCATTCATGTAGAGTGCCTTTAACTTTGCCTTTTTAACAGTATTCCTCATTCTAAGCCTAGTTAATGCTTGCCTTCGTTTTGCCGGCCTTCTCTTTTGCTTGCTACTTCTCAGCTTTACTTCCTTCCAATCTGAGCCACCCCTCAGGTTCCTGTTCCCCCAGACAAGCTAGTTTAAACCCTCCCCCACAGCACTAAATTTCCCTGCGAGGATATTAATCCTAATCCCGTTAAGTTGTAACCCATCCAGTTTGCACAGATCCTACTTGCCCCAGAACCGGTCCCAATGTCTCAGAAGTCTGATGTCCAGCTTCCTACACCATTTCTCCGGCCACCTGTCCAATCGCTCAATCCTCCTATTCCTATGCTCATGAGCACCTGGCAATGGGAGTAATCCTAAAATTACTGCTTTTGAGGTTCTGCTTTTTAGTTTCCTTCCTCTCTCTAAAATCAGCTTTTAGGACCTCATCCCTTTTTCTACCTGTGTCATTGGTCAGAAAGTGGACCTTCTGTGAATAGCCAGTAAATTCTGGCTATTCACTCTCCCTCCGAAGGATGGCCTGTAGCCACTGCTAACATCATTGACCTTGGCACCAGGGAGCATCACACCATCCTGGAGTCACACTTACAGCTGCAGATCCCGACTCTTCTCCCTCCCCTCCTGGGAAGCAGGGCCACCCATCGTGCCACAGTCATTGTTCTGGCTGAACTAAAGAGAAACTGTTTCCAATGGCTGAATGGTTGATAATCAGTTCTAATGGTGATTAGCAGAAGAACCAGAGGCAAGATGAGGAAAAATTGTTTTATGCAACAAGTTGCTAGGATTTGGAAGGATGGTGGATACAGATTCAACAGTAGTCTTCAACAGGAAACTAGGACACATTTTTGAAAGAGAAAAATTGCAGGGTAAAGGGGCAGAGCTGGGGGGTGGGACTAATTAAATTGCTCTTTGAAAGAACTGGCACACTCGATTGGCCAAATGGCCACCTTCTGTTTTGTTTTATTCTATGATTAAAGTTTCCTGAAATATGATTTCTTGGGAGTTATGGAATCAGTCCATTTATGTAATGTAAGTGGTTCCTCCAAACTGTATGGAATAAGAGAGCAAAGTTGATTGTGTTTTGGCATTGGTAAAATAAATGTTCGCTCAGAATCTTACTGAGCCCGGCTGGGATCAGGGCCCTGAATGGGAAACTACAGGAAATCAGACATCTTCCTTGCATTACAGTGTGCAGCAGGATGTCAGGACATCACTATGAGGCTCACAGACTCCACACCTAGGCAGGAAGCCTTCTTTAGTTAATCAGTTAATAGTTAACTGGCAATGCACAGGCACACTGACTGTCAGCAGGAGCAGTATATTGAGTACCATTGTGCTGAGTGTCAGGCACATGGCTGCACCCACTGACCGCTCATACCTGTTCTCAGCCATGCCCTGGGTAGAAAGGGAAAACAACTGGGAGTCAGCGAACAGAAAGGAGGTCACGGAATGCAGAAAGAAAATTTAAACCCTCAACCTTACATTCACAAATAACTTGGACCGGTCTACCTGATGCTGTTACTAATATTGAGACATTCGTCAAGTATCGGGGGTAATGCAGCAAAGACTGGAAAATTGAGGTGTGGTCCAGATTGGCCAATCGAATGGTGGAATGGAATAGAGGGGCAGAATGGCAACATGGAAACAAGCTATATGGCCCAAGAGGCTCAGGCCAATGTTTGTGCTCTACACAACTCTCCTCGTACCCAACTTTGCGCGCTCCATCAACATAACCTTCTATTCCTTTCTCCTTCACCTAGCTTTCCCTTTATTAACCTACTCTCGTTCCTAGATAACTGGCACTGTTGTGGTCCATCACATTCTGTATAGAGGCATCAACAGAGTTTTATTAGGTGAGAGGATTAACGGATATAAAATCAAGGTTGCTCAATGGGGATGGGGTACATGATCTAATGAATGGTCTCCTCCTGTTCTAGTGTATCCTACACTGTATTCTACTAATACTGCATATCAGCTGCTAAACACACACCCTTGGTTCTAATTTATATTTGAGCTGCTGCCCATAGTGGAACAGAAGCCAGCTTATACCTCTTGCACCTTTCCAATACAGTGCGGCCTCGTTATAACGCGATGGTTGGGGTCCATAAAATGTTATCGCGAAAAAAGCGGGGTCGCACTAAATTTGCCAATTTTTTGCGGAAAAAAAGGGTCCAATGATTCATCGCATTATATCTGAATTCGCACTAAATCGGGGCGCATTAAATTGGGGTTCCACTGTACTTACAAAATCCTGTTGGATGTCATCAAAGTCCTTCCCATACTTCTCCAGTGCTTCTTCAAACAGGTTGGCCTCTGAAGCCGACCACTCTTCCATTTCATCCCGACACAGCACTGGGCCGCCCTGTGGAACCAGTGCAGAGATGGCCTGCGAAACCTCATAGGTGCTTTTGTACAAGGTATCCATGGCATGAAACTGGCAAATTTGAGGGGAGAAAAAGCAGGTAAGTGAAAGTGGTCACAAACAAAACTTCACAAATTGCCTGAGTGACTCCTCCTCTTCACTGTGAGAGAGATGGATGGGAGTTTCATGAGAATCCCATCCCCCTACTCAGAGACTCAATCAGAACAAATGCTTGAGCGTTATTATTTAAAAGACAAAATATACGAATGAGGAAATGAAGACCACCTCAAATACCAGTCAATGAGAAATGGGCAGTATTTCATCAGGTGGTAGATTCATCTGGGTGGCTTAATGAAAGTTTACGAATGGCTAATGAAATTCCAATGGCAGGTCACTTCGGTACGGTGGAAAACGTAGGTCAAAATACTGAAACAGCAGGATTTATAAAGATGTGGTTAAATTATACCAGACATGTCAGGTCGTGGGGAGACTCCAATTGGCGATTAAACCTCCACCTTTACTCCGATACCAGTTTTTGAAGAACCGTTTAACTGGGTCTTAATAGATTGTGTAGGACCCCTACCTAAAACTAGAAATGGGAATTGGTATCTTTTAACAATTATGGATGTTTCAAACAATATTTCCTGAGCAGTGCCTTTGAGGAGGATTACAGTGAAAATGGTAATGGAAAAGTTGTTTCAATTCTTTACATGGTATATACTGTCCAATGAAATACAATCAAATACTAATACTAGGGGGCATGTACTTAAGGTGAGAAGGGGAAAGTTCAAAGGAGATGTGAGGGGCAAGTTTTTGACACAGAGAGTGGTGGTCTCTGGAACACGCTGCCAGGGGAGGTGCTGGAGGCAGAAACGATAGGGGCGTTTAAGGGGCTTTTAGATAAGCACAGGAACATGCAAGGAATAGAGAGATATGGACCAATGGCAGACAGAAGGGATTAGTTTAATTTGGCGTCATGTTTGGCACAACATCGTGGGCCAAAGGACCTGTTCCTGTGCTGTACTGTTCTAAGTTCAAATCAGGGCTCAATTTTTTATCACAAATATTCAAAGAAAGAATGAATAGTTTGGAAAGAAAATATTCTGAATTTTCAGTTCATCATTCACAATCACAACAAGCATTAGAAAGATGGCATCAGACTTAAAAGTCCATGAAAAAAGCTTTTTGTTAGGAATATCCTAATGATTGGGATAAAGGGATTCCATTTTTACTGTTTGCTATTAAGGCTGCCCCTAATGATCCACAGGACTCAGTCCTTTTGAACTGATATGTGGGCATGAGGTGTGTGATGAAATATTATATTTTAAAAATTTTTTGCAATATCACTGTGGTATACTGGGAAAGAGGCTTGTGTGTGTATGTGTACGTGGTGTGACTAATTTAATTAGATTGAAGGGGGACCGTAAGATTAAACACATCAAAAAGGGGTTAGGTGTGAAAGGAAACATTTTGAAATGGAGATGACGAGGCTAAGATGGGATACCAATGAGCAGGATGAATGGAAATTTGCATTGAGAAGATAAGGAAAGTGACTTGAAGTTTAACTATTATATTTCAAAAGAAAAATGCATAATTGGTGAAGATCTTAAATTATTAAATCAAAGCATTAAGTTTATTTACCCAAAAGGAGTAGCCACAAAATAACATGAAAGATCTGTATATTCTGGGAGAGGAAACTTCCAAAGGGATGTAAAAACAATAGATCTAAAGATGAAATGGGAACAACATATTTTAAGAGAGATTTAAGGCTGTATTGATTGGTGTGGCCAGGAGACTTTGAAGAGTAAGTGTGCTGAAACAGACTTGCAAAGAAAAGCAGCCTGCAGCCACCTTCAGAGAAAGCAAGTGTTGTGTCTGCAAGATTTTGATTCAAGTTTTGGTTTTCTAGTATCGAGTAGAAGCCTGTGAAATACTCCCCCTTGTAGCAACAATGGATATTTGTGGCAATCTTACTGGAATTCATACAGAGAAAATCTGAGGAGATTACTGCTTAAGGGGGACATTTAGCTCTGAGTTTAACTAAATAGAAATCTTGTGGGAAATATTTGTTGAACTAACGTTAACTGCATAAATGTAATCTGGAGTGTTTAAGTTTTTTTAAAAATAAATGTTTAAATTTAAGATTTAAAATCTCCAAACGTGGTTTGAAATTTTTGGTCCTGTATTCAGTGCAGATAACAAAATACAAATTGTAAATCATTGTGATAGCTTGTTCAAATTTCCTTTTGGGATTTGGGCAGCCTGCAATTACCACCTGCCATATCACAACAGGTGAGAAGACCATGTAAACTGAATAAGGAAAAATTTATAAACCAAAGTTCAAAGGCTACACTGTTGACCTATGCGTCAAATTTCTGGGGAAGATTTAACCAAAATGTGTAAGTTGGCCAAAGAGTATTTGAAAATCTTTCAACGAACAATGAGAGCTAGGGCAGATAAAAATTCCAATTCTTGAAATTCTGTTGCTGGAAGTGTTTGTGTTGTTACCTGTCTCAGGTGAACCATAAAAGCAGGATTTACTGGACTTTGCCAAATCGAAAAGAAGCTGAATAATGTAAATTATTTTGTGAGTACTCTAGACAGGAGGAAATGTCAGTGACTGTTTCACGTTAACATGTTAAAGCAAAATTATGACAGGGAAGGTAGTCAGGAGAGGAATATGTTTACAGTAGTAAAAGTACAGTGCGGCCCCGTTATAATGCGATGGTTGGGGTCCATAAAAGCGTGGTCGCGAAAAAAGAGGGGTCGCGCTAAATTTGTCAATTATTAGCGGAAAAAAAGGGTCCAATGAAACCATCGCGTTATATCTGAATTCACGCTAAATCGGGGCGCGTTAAATCGGGATTCCACTGTAGTAGGGAGTGAACTTAAAATATCAGAGCTATTTGAGAAAGAATCAGAAATCAAAAATTTTAAAGTTGATCCTCTAACATTTAGATTGGATAATACGGAGCTACTTAAAAATTTAGATGCAATATTGTGCAATTTTCCAGAAAAATTTCCAGACTTGTGAAAAGTTTTTCCAACTCATAAATTGATTTGTATCAATAGGCCAGGGAAAACGTCTTTGCCCATACATGATGTTAACATGGGGGTTGCGTCACCCAAAAACAATATCCTTATAGACTCAATCCAGAGAAGCTAGCCCAAGTGATGGAAGAGATCATGTTGATGATGGAGAATGGCACTTTTGAACCGAGTCATAGCAGCTGGAGCTCACCCACTGCAATGGTACCAAAGCCAGATGGATCACAACAATTATGTTTAGACTATCACAAAGTTAATATGGTCACAAAGGCAGATTCATATCCGATTCCATGATTAGAAGACTGCATTGAGCAGATTGGACAAGAAAGGTTTGTTACAATAATTTACTTATTGAACGGGTATTGGCAAGTTTTATTGACCGATATGGTCAAAGAAATATCAGCGTTCGTAGCCTTGGTTGGCTTTATCAATGTTGAATTATGTCTTTCAGAAAGTACTAGCACTGTCTCAGCACAGTACTGGGGTGCCAGCCTAGATTTGTGCTCAAGTCTTGGAAGTGGAAGTTAAATCCATGACCCTCTGGCTCTGGAGGCAAGAGTGCTATCAACTGAGACATAGCTGAAATTACCGAACATAGTGAAGCTTAAGGGTAGAAACATCCAAGAATATTAGATCATGTCAGTCTAAAAAAGGCTACCTTTGTAGGTTACTTCACCTTAAGAGCATGCCCATATATTTTTTAAACGCAAGTGTTTCCACTTTTACCACCCTTTCAAGCAAAAAGTTCTAATCCTTCACCACCTTCTTGGTGAAAAACATTATTCCTAAACTCCCCTCTAATGCTTCATCCAATTACTTTAAATCAATCTCGCCCTATCAGGTTTTAGATACTAAATTAAATCTTTCCTCTGCCAAAAAAAAGCAGTGTCTCCAATCTTTTCTCATAGCTAAAATGTTATATTCCTGGCAATATTCTTGTAAATCCATCAGCTGAGACTGTAGGCAAACTATGGAGAATACAGTCAACATGAGGAGCAATGAGCAATCACATGGTATTTCTTACCTGGGTGATATCCCTGGAGGCAGCTGCTGCACTCATGTGTAAACTGGGTTGTCTCACTGAACTACTGCAGTCTAAAGCACGGGCAAATGTACCTACAGACCTAGAAAGGACAAAAGATGATTGCACATCGTCACTGTTTGTTTGGACATGGCAGTTCCAAGAAAAAAAAGCTTCCTTTCATTGTAATTTACATGTTGCTTCCTGGCAGTATGGGCAATGTGTGACTCCAGTCCACACCCAAATGGCTAACTCTTAACTGCACTCTCAGTTGTATCAAACTGCGCATTCTAGCAATACCTTCACCGCACAGACTGCAGGGGTTCATGAGGGCAGTCCACTTCCACCTACTCAACAGCAACAAAAGATGGAGAATAAATGTTAGCCTAGTCAGCAATACCCACCTCCAAAAATTATTACGTATAAAGGAAAAAACCCAGAGATGTTGAGACTAATTGTAGCACCAGTTGAAATCAGTTAAGATATGGTTCGAACCTGGACACTCTGGGCGGGATTTTCCAGCCACGCTCACTCCAGGCTCAGAAAATCCCACCTGAGGTCAACCTTTGCATGGTTCGTGTCCCGGCCCCTATGATTCCCATGGTGGACGGGACAGGAAAATTCCACCCTCTAGATCTGTACATTAAGAATTGAACTATACCAGTTTTTGTATTCACTGTGGGAAGCATTCTCCTAGTAATTACCAATTCACTTTATTCAATAACACAGAAACTTAGGAGTCCCATTCTGTTCTATTTCCTTTAGGTCTCCTTGCCAGAAATTACAAAGGGCACAGAAGCCCCAAGGGCTCCATTTAGTAGACACACAATAAGTTCACTGAATGGCACAATAATGAAGTTCAACAGCATTGCGGAGCAAAGCTCAATATCACTGAATGACAAAACGCAACAAGACTTGGGATATGGATCCCAGAACTGAGCCTGAAATTCCTCATCAGGCAACCAGATTCCTTTCAACATTGCACCAACTTTAAAAACAGTCGACTGTGATTGATTTTCACTCCATGTGTTATTGGCTACGTCATCAGGACTCACCGAGCGACAACTAAGAACTGGTCAATCTGTTTGTCTGTAAGTGGGGTGTTGCCATCCCAGATCTTGGCTTCCATTTTGGACTGATCTCTTCCATCCTCCTCTCCTATAATACAAGAAATTCAGTGATATAGCTCATCAAACCATAAAGAAATGGTGGGAAAACACCAGAAGCTTAAAGCAGTTGAATGTATAAAATCCGAGTGTCTCCAGAACAGTGGTGAAAAGATACAGATATGCACAATCCAAAGTAGTTAGTGTAAGAGGAGTAATCTTCATCATACAATCCAGGAACCATCTGCTACCCATCTTCCCCTTGATTCTCATTAGCTACGCTGCTCCACTTTGCCTCTGGTCCTCTATTTACTGATGGTGGGAATAACTGGAGCATGGGAAGCAAAGGAATGCCTACCGTGGAATGGGCCATCCCCGTACCACATTCTATATTGTGAAAACTGTGACAGTACTTTCTGCCTGATTATAGATAATGCAAAACAGATTATAGGGCCACATAGGAGGTTTGTTCATAAAACTAAGGCACATGGTATTCAAGGTAGTGGCTCTGGACTGATTGGAAGTTAATCAAAGGACCAGATGGTTTTAAGCAGTACACCCAGGGGTCATTGTGGGGACCACTGCTACTACAACAATGATATGGACTTGAAGCCACATCTAAATCTGGAGACAACACAAAGGCAGTGAATTTTGACAGGGCTTCTCCCATTCCCTCACACTAAGTTGAGCGGAAACCCTCTTTCCAGGAATAAATGGGAACATGGTCAACTGAGAACAGGACTGGAAGTGAAAAATGGACATAGGTTCATAGATAGGGCAAATAATTTTTAGATGATATTTAAAGAGATTACACAATTTGGGAGGAGGAATGAGAGAACATGCTAAAATATTAGAAAGGAATAGAGAAACAAGGAGCTTTTGGAGTTTGGCTACCCCAAAAAGTGGAAGGGCAGATCATAAAAGCCCAAAGAAAAACGGAGTCTGAGGTTTTACAAATAGTGTTGGCCATTTTGGTCTAGAGGAGATTTCAGATATGAAGTCAAGTTTAAGATGTTTGAGAATTCATTCCCAAAGGTCTTGACTAAAAAAAAAAGAGCTGAAGCCACTGGAAGAGTAGGGCAGAAGGCATTTAGCCAAGGAAGAAATAAAGAACTCGCATTTACATAGCATCTTTCCCAAACTCTCAGATCATCCTAAAGCATTACACAGCCAATTAAATATTTTGAAGAATAGGGAAAGGACATTGGTCAAATCAGCTTGAGAGACTGAGGAAATAATTACCACTTTCCAGTGATATTCACATGTGCAATGCCATAACTGTCTCACTCATGCAAGTCCAGCAAGGGTTGTTGCAAGGAAAGCTCGCAACTAGGAGGGCCTTAGATGATTGGATTAGCAGGTCGATGCCTGGACAAGGATAGCTAGAGTGGAGCAGAGATCAACACTTTTTCTCCTTGTTATAAAACAGCAGAGCAAAAACAGAGCAGTTTGTCAGGTGGTGGGTAGGAACTGAGCCACAATGAGTTCAAGGTTTCTTATCCAGCCTGAGCAATCCAGTTTCAGAGAAATCTTTCTTCTCGAGTTCTTTGCTTGAAGGCAGGCTCTCTGCGATTATTTGCCAAATCATATGGGAGGATGGAGGCAAAACCCTGGGTCTGCCTCAACTGGAACAGGGATCGAATCCTGTGCTTTTGGAGATAAGCTGGTCACATGCTAACACTCTAGTCAACTGATCTACCTGCGCCTCTTCAAAGAAAGTACCAATCAGGAAAGTTGAAGGTATTCTGCTAACAGGGACTGTTTCTCATCCTTTGTTATTCTGTATATCACAAAGAGTGCAATGAAAAACATTCAAATTCACCATTAATGTTAGTGTTTATTTATGCATTGAGCGTAAAATAAATTAGTCTGTTGGTTGGTTTGCAATTTGCTCTGTCCCAATGAAGTGACCTCTGTCCGCCTTTCAGAAAATAAGAGAAATGACCACGAGGAACCCACATAATCTTACTCTATCACATTCATGCAATAAAAGCTTTCCACAGGAACATCCTGTCATATCATTCTATCATTGATTCTGGGCAGCAAAGGTGAACTTCTGATCAAAAGGGACCTGGGGTTCACTTAGGGGACTGTATAGTTATGCTGGACCCAAGAGGACATCGAATGGAAATCCAAAATGTATAATGAGGATCAAGTCTGAATGGATAGCTCTTTTGAAGAGTTCAGTGACCTCTGTCTTCTGACTCAGTAACAGCCCAATCACAAATCAGCGTTGCCATGAATAGAGATGCTCACATGCCAAACCCATTGACTATTTACCTTCTTTCAGTAGGTCTGTAATGTCTGCCTGGTATTGGGGACCAACACGGATCTCTCCCTTGTCTGCCAAGAGAGTCTTAAGTTGTGGATCATAGACGAGCGAGTAAAAAAAAGTGTCCTGGAGAGAAAGGAATCAAACATTCAGTGCAAACCCACATGAAGCATGTCTGCCAGCCCTGAGATTGAAATACTAAGTGCATTTGAATGAACAAAAGACACCAGCATCTGCTAACTTAAACTTCTATTAACAATTGACCATATCCCTTGTTCTTCTAATGAAGAATGAATGTTGTGGCATGGAGTATTTTCTACTTTATGTTCACAGGTTTAGACACAGAGTAAAGCTGTCTTTAAATACTCCCATCAAACAGTCACAGGGTAGGAACATCACAGATGAATTTAGAGTCTTGAGTTTAACAGCACAAAGCAGCCCTTCAGCCCATCATGTATGAGCTGCCCATCAAGCACCTTTCTATTCTAATCCCATTTTCCAGCACTTGATCCGTAGCTTTGTATGCTGTGGCGTTTCACATGCTCACGTAAATGCTTCTTAAATGTTGAGGGTTCCTGCCTTTACCACCCTTGCAGGCACTGAGTTCCATATTCCCAACACCCTCTGGATGAAAAGGTTTTTACGTAAATCCCCTCTAAATCTCTTGCCTTTTATCTTAAATCTATGCCTCTGATTATTGACTCTTCTCCTGGGGGGAAATAGTTCCTTCCTATCTACCCTATCTATGTCCCTCATAATTTTGTACACCTCAATCAAGTTCCCCCCAAAGCTTTCTCTGCCCTAAGAAAAATAACCTCAGCCTAACCTGGATTAGGTAGAATAAAACTCCCTCTACAATGATTCATCAAACATTCTCAGGCCAGGTATAGTATTGGTGAGGAAAAACATTCTCTGCACCAATGTTTCTCAATCTTATTGCTTTTGAACTCCCATCCCATGTTATAAACATAATATACGTATTGTTTCTTATAAAATCGTTCTATAATTAAACATATTGAGCAGGATTTTCCGGCCACGCTCACGCCAAAACCGGAAAATCCCGCTCAAGGTCAACGGACCTGTGCATAGTCCACCCCGCTCCTCACCTGTGGCAGGTGGGATAGGAAAATTCCCCACGTAGGGGCGAATCTCCCATCCCGCTGTGCTGATTTTTTAGCGATCAAGCTGGCCAGCAATCAGGAGGCCGGCAGACAGGGGCCACTGCACGTGCACTGATCTCGGCGCTGACAGATCGGCGCTTGCGCAGTGGCCCACTCAGCGCTATGCTGCCAGGCTCTCCAACGGGGATAAGCCCTACCCTCAGCTTTGCAACTGGATATACACTAGTGCACTCTGCAGTGCACAGAGTGTGGGAGATTTTTTTTTAAACACCCACTGAAAAAACCAGCATGATTTATTTCAGTTTTTGCACACAGAATTTGACACACAGAATATTTTTGGGAGAATTGCCTCCATTATTCTTAATGTGAGTAGTTTGATTAATTGCAAAATCTCCAATGCAGGACAGAAGGAGTGCTACGCTGAGGGAGATTGAAACTGGAGGCAACAGGTGAATCATGAGATTTTTGTATCCTTCAAACAGGTTAAAGGGGGTCTTAAAAAATCCTGCTTAATACACAATGATGTTATAGACTTAAGCAATGTTCTTTCGACACATAGTAGCTTAGTAGAATTCAAAATATTCCTGATTAGGACCTGATTAACGCAGCAGACAATTCAGGAAACAATCCTGAGATAGTGCACCAGTGTTGGGACATTCAACAAGTTTTTTCAGTACTGTGGAAGAATCCCATAATGCTAGTGATATTTGGAGCTACATTTCTGAATGAGCAAAACATCCTCTAATGTATATACAGTTGTTCAGTCAATTTATTACACAGATGGTTTGAAACGTGGTCATATATTAACCCCAACCCCTTTAATCAATAACCTGGAAGTTAGATGCTATTTTATTTTTCTACTACTGTCAAGTCAGAGACAACAGGATGTGGTCTGAACCATGGCCCTAAACCCCAACGTTACATCAGACTGAGTAGGTATAAAGAAGAAGCTCTCCTTTGATGTCACTATTGTTATAGCTGGTTATTTATTATTCACTGGCTGCTGCTCCTTAACAAATGAATTGAGGAAATCTGCTACCTTTTTGATGCTGCTATGATAAACTCAATATGTTCCTGGGTGGTCCAGCGCTAATGCATTTCTCTGTATTGATCACCCTGCTCTATCATGTCTGAAACTCAACAATGTCTCCATGATCTAATCTAACCCCAGCTGGAACTGGTGCTGAATGGCTTCACCTATCATCTAAAAAACTCATCTAAAGTTCCAAATAAATTGGACAACTGGTTCAGCCGCATTTGACCACGATGGCACAGTGGTTAGCACTGCTGCTTCACAGCGCCAGGGACTCGGGTTTGATTCCTGGCTTGGGTCACTGTCTGTGTGGAGACTGCACGTTCTCCCCGTGTCTGCGTGGGTTTCCTCGCACAGTCAAGAGGATGTGCTGGTTAGGTGCATTGGCCATGCTAAATTCTCCCTCAGTGTAACCCAAACAGGTGCCAGAGTGTGGCGACTAGGGGATTTTCACAGTAACTTCATTGCAGTGTTAATGTAAGCCTGCTTGTGACACTAATAAATAAACTTTTAAACTTTTTTTTAAACAGAAGTGTGAGAAATTTGTTCAGGAGGGCAACAGATTGAGAGGGTGGAGGAATCAAGTTTCTGTTGGTAATTTTTGATGAACTCCTTGAAACTTTCTCAGGAACCTGAGGGGACTGTGACCCTTGTTCTACATTGTCCTATTAAACACTCCCAGGGCAGATACAACACTGGTTAGGAACAGAAAAAAACTCTCTTAATATTGCCCCATTAAACATTCCTAAGGCAGCTACAGCACATGTACAGAGTAAAGCTCTCTCTGCACTGTCCCAACAAACACTCCCAGGACAGGTACAGTATGGATTAGATAAAATGCCTCATTTTCCAAAAATCTAGAATTGATAACTCCCTCCTCGTGTAGATGGGGATACGGGGGTTTGAAGCATTTGGGGGCAGCTTTTTCCTTCCACTGAGTGGATAACCCTAGGATTGGCTGACCCTTCTGCTTGGCGGAGGGGAGGGGATGGGTGTATACCCCGGTAACAACCGATCCTCCCAGAGTTCAGTAGGATTCCTGTTCATTTCCTCTCTTCAACTAAAATCAGTGACTTAGCTGATGTAGTATCCCAAAGACCGAACACAAGCCCACGACCCATCACTCGATAGTACTGCTTGTATTTTTCTCACAGGTTTATTTGGTAGCAAAAGCCACACAAGCTTTCGAGGCTCTAAGCCCCTTCTTCAGGTGAGTGGGAATTCTGTTCACAAACAGAACTTATAAAGACACAGACTCAATTTACATGAATAATGGTTGGAATGCGAATACTTACAACTAATCCAGTCTGGAAGAAGGGGCTTAGAGCCTCGAAAGCTTGTGTGGCTTTTGCTACCAAATAAACCTGTTGGACTTTAACCTGGTGTTGTTAAACTTCTTACTGTGTTTACCCCAGTCCAACGCCGGCATCTCCACATCATGTATTTTTCTCCACAGAGCCTGCACATTGCCCTTTAATCTCCAGCGTGTATCCTGAGACACTTTGTTGAATTAAAAAAGAAAAGCCTTTGGATATCCTTGAAACATTTTTTCCTTAGGGTGGATCACTCTTAACCTGAGCTTTACAGGCAGGGTCAGATTAGTTCACTGAAATCTCTCTCTTCCCAGCTGCCAGTGAAGAACAGCAGCATGCTCTGCCCTGACTCTGGTCACACTGACCTGTTCTAATCACTAGGGGCAACAAAATCCAGCCTCAGTCATCAGCCATGCCAGCTTACTGTTTCTGTGGGCTGCAGGCACAGCAGACTGACTGTTATGGGAGTCCTAGTACCAGGGTCCAGCGAGGGGTGCACACACACGCACATACGCCTGATTTGTGGTGGAAGATTAGCAAGAAGAAATAACCTAATAAACACAAATACTTGCAGAAAATGAGTGCTTACCTCACGTTCCAGATAGGATAAAAGCAACTCTGTTTCATTTAGCAGTGTAACGCTGCACTTACCCCTGCAAGAGAAGCAAAAGGCTGTCAAATAAGGATTCCACCTGGCTTTTCTAAGGAGACAGATGTCAACTCCCTCTGCTCCACTGCCTTAGTTGTACCTTTGAGAGTTCAGGACCCACTCCACAGACTTGAACATGATCTACGCTGACACTCCTGTACACTACAGCGGAGGCCCTAACTTGCTGGAGCTGCCATCTTTCAGATCTATCGAAACAAGCTCAACCTGCCCTCTAAAGAGGGCATAAAAGATCACAAAGCACTATTTCAGATTAGAGCAAGGGGAGTTCTGCTGGTGTCTGGCCTATCAACCAACATCATAACCACCATCTTGTGATTATCACATTGCTGTGGGAAATTGAAATGTACAAATTGGCTACCCCAATTCTTACATTCAACCCTAACTATTGTATTTCATTAGCAATAAAGCTCTTCTGGTCTTCCTTATGTCTTGAAGTATGATATATAAATGCATGTTTTTGCAATCAGATTCAGTCCTTGCCTTTTATGATATATTGGGGCAGTGGCAGTACCGAGGTATGACAGCACCAGAATGATGAGGGTGTAGTTCAGGAGCATTGGAGCAGGGAGTTGCTGGATGCCATTCAGCAAAGAATAATTACTGTGGCCATGACCTGGCTGTAAGTTCTGGAAAATTTTAATTATTCTGATAAAAGCACAATAAGCGCTTTCATGAGCTTAAAATTACATTCGCGAGAGGGAATGCTGTGTAATAGGGATTACTCTTCAGGGCAAGGAATGGGAAGAAAAGCACAGAACTGGCTGCGGGGAGAGAGCAAGGTGCTGGGAGTTAGGCAGGTATTTCAAGGAGCTGCCGGAGACACAATGATCAGATGGACTCCATCTGCGCTGCATCACTCCAAGGAGGAATCGGGGGATGGTGGTGTTTGGCATGACCATAGTGAGGGCCTCAACTTGCTACACTGTCCTAATGAGAGTAGTTTCAGATCAAATATTTGCCCCATTACTAAGACCACCCACTTCCACTTCTGTAACATTGCCTGACTTCACCCCTGCCCCAGCTCATCCACTGCTGAAGCCCTCATTCATGTCTTTTTTCATCTCTAGACTTGAGTATTTCAACACACACCTGGCTATTTTCCCACATTCTGCCATCCATAAACTTCAAGTCATCCAAAACCATGCTGCCTGTTTCCTAATTCGCACCAAATCTAATCCTCCCATCACCCCTCACTGACCTACACTGGCTCCCGACCAAGCAACGCCTTGATCTTAAAGTTCTCATTCCTGTTTTCAAATCCTCCATGGCCTCACCCTTCCCTATCTCGGTAATCTCATTCAGCCCCACAACCCACCAAGGTAACTCACTGGGGAAAGCAGTGGCATAGTGGTAATGTCACTAGACTAACAATCCAGACCCTCAGGCAATTGCCCTGGATACACGGCTGCAATCCTACCAGGGCAGCTGGTGGGATTTAAAATTCAATTAATAAATCTGGAATTAAAAAGAAACTGGTCTTGGTAATAGAAACTTTTATGAATTGTCAGAAAAACCCATCTGGGTGACAAATATCCATTAGGGAAAATGTATGCTGTCCTGATCAGGTCTGGCCTACGCAGCAGTGTGGTTGACCCCTAAATGGCCTTCTCAGGAGTATCAAAACATTATAAAGTCTACAAAAAATGAAACCAGAAGGATCACCCGACATCAACCTAGTAACCGAAAATGATAACAACACATTCAGTCATGTTGACCTTGAAAAATTTTCCTTACTAACATGGCTTGTGCCAAATTGGGAGAACTGTCCCAAAGAAGAGTCAAGCAAACAACCTGACAGAGCCATGCTCATGGAGTCATACGCTACAGATAATGTCCCAGAGACCAACATCACCAGAGGTGGCAGTGGCACAGTGGTATACAGTGGGCAAGGAAACCTCCTGCTCATTACCGCCTACCATCCCTCCTCAGCTGATGATTCAGTATTCCTCAATGTTGAACACCATTTAGAGGGTGACAAGGGCACAGAATGTGCTCTGGATGAGGAACCTCAATGTTCATCCCCGAACTGGCCGAGTCCTAAAGGACATAACTGCTGGACTGAGTCTGCAGCAGGTGGTGAGGGAATCAACAAGAGAGGAAAAACCTACTTGACCTCATTCTCACCAATCTACCTGTTCCAGATGCATCAGTCCACGACAGTATTGATATGAATGACCACCGCATAGTCCTTTTGGAAATCAAGTGCCATCTTCACATTAAGGATACCCTCCATCGTGTTCGATGGAACTACCACCGTGCTACAAGGGTTAGGTTTAAAACAGATCAAGGTGCTGTGGGAAAACAGCAGCAGAATTGTCCACGAAAAGATCAGCCATGATCTTATTGAATGACGGAGCAGGCTCAAGGGACCAGATGGCCTACTCTTATGTTCTTACCTTCCCCGTCTCGAGTCACTTAAAATCTGCTACAACTCTAACTTCTTCCGGTCTGATAAAAAATGACAACCTGAAATGTTAGGTTTCTCTTTCTAGAGATACTGTCTGACCTGCTGAGTATTTCCAGCATTTTCTGCTTTTATAAT
The DNA here is from genome assembly GCF_964213995.1 of Mustelus asterias. Taxonomy (NCBI): domain Eukaryota; kingdom Metazoa; phylum Chordata; class Chondrichthyes; order Carcharhiniformes; family Triakidae; genus Mustelus; species Mustelus asterias. Next base: position 21,582,185 of record NC_135818.1, read on the forward strand.
GCTAGATTTCCAGCACCTGGACTATTTTTTCTTTATGTTGAGGGAACCTAGGAATGGACTCAGAAGATTTACAGCATAGAAGGCCATTTGGCCCCTTGTGTTCTTGCTAGTTCTCTGCAAGAGTAACTCAGCTAGTCCTGCTCCCTCACCCCTTCCTTGCAATTTTTCTTTCTTCAGATGCCTTATCCAGTTCCAGCTTGAAAGCCAAATTTGAATCTGCCTCCACCAGACTCTCTAGCGGTGAATTCCAGATCCTAAACACTCACTGTGCAAAAGGTTTTCCTTATGTTGCCACTGGTTTTTATCTCAGTGTCCCCTGGTTCTCAATCCCTCAGCCACCCTTTTGTTACCTAAAACTCAACTGGAACCAGGTGAGGGTTAATGTCAAGGCTCTAACATTGTAGCACTGAATCTTCAACCTGTACATACCTTTGATTGTGGCTTCTCATTGGAAAGTACAGCGTGGTGGAATTGATATGAAACTGAGGTGCTACCAATCCGGGAACCAAAGTAGATCAGCATAAGGGTTAAGAGTGAACAGGTCTTGGTGCAAGCAAGGATATGAGTCAGCCGTGCTTTGAATGAATTCAAACACAAGTTCCCAGATCGAATTACACACCTCTCCAGTGAAATCATCAGATAAGAAAATCTGTCAGGGTATCAGCCGTGCTCAGTGGTAGCACCCATGCCTCTGAATTAGAAACTCGTGAATCCAAGTCTATTCCAGAGATCTAAGCCATGCCCTCTGACCCATATTCTTTCTTGCACCAAGACCCGTTCACTCTTAACCTTTATGCTGATCTACTTTGGTCCCCGGATTGGTAGCACCTCGGTTTCAAAGTTCTCTTTTTTTTCAAATCTCTTCACGGCCTTGCCCCTCCCAATCCCTCCAGTCTTAGAACCATCCAAGATCACTGCACTCCCCCAATTCTGAACTTGCGGGCAGCGGACTTCTTCATCATTCCACCACTAGTAGCCATGCATTTAGTCGTTTGGATTTCAAACTCCATAATTTGTTGCCTACACCTTTCTGCATCTCTCTCTTCCTTCCATAAAACCAAACTGTTTGACCACGTTTTCGGTCACCTATTGTAATTTCTTCTCAAGAGGGTTGGGTTGAATTTTGATTACGCACCTGTGAAGCATCTTTAGACACTTCATTGTGTTCAAGGCACTATATGAAAGCAAATGCTACTGCCACCTCTCCAACATGAAGGGAAAGAAATCATTGACAGAGCTTGACTGAGGACAATTAGGTCCAATTGGGAGTGAATATCCAATGACTGAGCATCACAATGTTCCCCAGGGTTAAGCGGGCAGCCACTGATGAGCCCCTGCCTGCCCCATGGTTACCTGATGTGGGTTGCTGGTAAAGATTCTAGCTGTCGTGATAGGAAGAGCTCTCGGTGTTTCAGCTGGTGCCGCTCATTCTCCGATAGCTCCTGTAGTTCTGTGTTCTCCATCTCTTCTTCCACTTCCCCTGCACAAAGATCAAAGATGTTGGGTCAGAGCAATCATCTCCCACCCTACCAAATATTACTGCAATTACACATATCAGTCCGTACTTATCCAATAAGAGCACTTTGGTGATAGTGACCACAATTCGGTTACGTTTACTTTAGCGATGGAAAGGAATAAGCATATACCAAAGGGCAAGAGTTATCGCTGGGGGAAAGGAAATTATGATGCGATTAGGCGAGATTTAGGATACATAGGTTGGGGAAGGAAACTGCAGGGGATGGGCACAATTGAAATGTGGAGCTTGTTCAAGGAATAGCTACTAGGTGTCCTTGATAAGTATGTACCTGTCAGGCAAGGAGGAAGTGGTCGAGTGAGGGAACCGTGGTTTACTAAAGAAGTTGAATCTCTTGTGAAGAGGAAGAAGGAGACTTATGTAAAGATGAGACGTGAAGGCTCAGTTAGGGCGCTTGAGAGTTACAAGTTAGCCAGGAAGGACCTAAAGAGAGTGTTAAGAAGAGCTAGGAGGGGACATGAGAAGTCTTTGGCAGGTAGGATCAGGGAAAACACTAAAGCTTTCTATAAGTATGTCAGGAATAAAAGAATGACGAGGGTAAGATTAGGGCCAGTCAAGAACAGTAGTGGGAAGTTGTGCGTGGAGCCTGAAGAGATAGGAGAGGCACTAAATGAATATTTTTCGTCAGTATTTACGCAGGAAAAAGACAATGTTGTCGAGGAGAATACTGAGATACAGGCTATTGGACTAGATGGGATTGAGGTTAATAAGGAGAAGGTGTTAGCAATTCTGGAAAGTGTGAAAATAGATAAGACCCCTGGGCCGGATGGGATTTATCCCAGGATTCTCTGGGAGGCTAGGGTAGAGATTGCAGAGCCTTTGGCTTTGATCTTTATGTCGTCATTGTCTACAGGAATAGTGCCAGAAGACTGGAGGATAGCAAATGTTGACCCCTTGTTCAAGAAGGGGAGTAGGGACAAACCTGGTAATTATAGACCAGTGAGCCTTACTTCTGTTGTGGGCAAAGTTTTGGAAAGGATTATAAGAGATAGGATTTATAATCACCTAGAAAGGAATAATTTGATTAGGGATAGTCAGCACGGTTTTGTGAAGGATAGGTCGTGCCTCACAAACCTTATTGAGTTCTTTGAGAAGGTGACCAAAGAGGTGGATAAGGGTAAAGCAGTTGATGTGGTGTTTATGGATTTCAGTAAAGCGTTTGATAAGGTTCCCCACGGTAAGCTATTTCAGAAGATACGGAGGTTTGGGATTGAGGGTGATTTAGCGGTTTGGATCAGGAATTGGCTAGCTGTAAGAAGACAGAGGGTGGTGGTTGATAGGAAATGTTCATCCTGGAGTTCAGTTACTAGTGGTGTACCGCAAGGATCTGTTTTGGGGCCACTGCTGTTTGTCATTTTTATAAATGACCTGGATGAGGGCGTAGAAGGATGGGTTAGTAAATTTGCGGATGACACTAAAGTCGGTGGAGTTGTGGACAGTGCGGAAGATTGTTGCAGGTTACAGAGGGACACAGATAAGCTGCAGTGCTGGGCTGAGAGGTGGCAAATGGAGTTCAATGTGGAAAAGTGTGAGGTGATTCACTTTAGAAGGAGTAACAGGATTACAGAGTACTGGGCTAATGGTAAGATACTTGGTAGTGTGGATGAACAGAGAGATCTCGGTGTCCATGTGCATAGATCCCTGAAAGTTGGCACCCAGGTTGATAGGGTTGTTAAGAAGGCGTACGGAGTGTTAGCTTTTATTGGTAGAGGGATTGAGTTTCGGAGCCAGGAGGTCATGTTGCAGCTGGACAAAACTCTGGTGCGGCCGCACTTGGAGTATTGCGTACAGTTCTGGTCACCGCATTATAGGAAGGATGTGGAAGCATTGGAAAGAGTGCAGAGGAGATTTACTAGGATGTTGCCTGGTATGGTGGGAAGGTCTTATGAGGAAAGGCTGAGGGACTTGAGGTTGTTTTCGTTAGAGAGAAGAAGGTTAAGAGGTGACTTAATAGAGGCATACAAGATGATCAGAGGATTAGATAGGGGGATAGTGAGAGCCTTTTTCCTCAGATGGTGATAGCTAGCACGAGAGGACATAGCTTTAAAATTGAGGGGTGATAGATATAGGACAGATGTCTTTGGCTTTGATCTTTATGTCGTCATTGTCTACAGGAATAGTGCCAGAAGACTGGAGGATAGCAAATGTTGTCCCCTTGTTCAAGAAGGGGAGTAGGGACAAACCTGGTAAGTAGGTTCTTCACTCAGAGAGTAGTAAGGGCGTGGAATGCCCTGCCTGCAGCAGTAGTGGACTCGCCAACATTAAGGGCATTTAAATGGTCATTGGATAAACATATGGATGATATTGGAATAGTGTAGGTTAGATGGGCTTTAGATTGGTTTCACTGGTCGGCGCAACATCGAGGGCCGAAGGGCCTGTACTGCGCTGTAATGTTCTATGTTCTAATAAATAACACAAAAAGAACAAAGGCACCAGTCAACATTCCCTCAAATTTGTCTTCCCTTGAACATTTTCTGAGTGCACAGGCAATTTGAATGCAACACTCCTTTTTTTTGCATGGTCACATGATGAAATTTAAAGGGCAGCCAATATAAAGTTTTTAAAGTTTATTTATTACTGTCACAAGTAGGCTTTCATTAGCACTGCAGTGAAGTTACTATGAAAATCCCCCAGTCGCCACACTCCAGCACCTGTTTGGGTACACTGCGGGAAAATTTAGCATGGCCGATGCACCTAATCAGCATGTCTTTTGGACTGTGGGAGAAAACCAGAGTACCCGGAGGAAACCCATGCAGACACAGGGAGAACTTGTAGATTCTGCAAAGACAGTGACCCAAGCCGGGAATCGAACCCGGGTCCCTGGCACTGTGAGGCAACAGTGCTAGCCACTGTGCCACCATGTAACATGGGAACTCCTTGGTTGCTGTACAGCCACATAGCTTATATGATTAGTGTCAGCGTGGCTCAATAGGTAGCTCTCTCACCAGTAATCTACAGGCCACCCTCTTGACCTTGCCATCTCACATGTCTCACATTAATCATGGGTACGACCACTTGTAATCATAGAATCCCTACCGTGCAGAAGGCCATTTGGCCCGTCGAGTCTGTACTGACAACAATTCCACCTGAGCCCTATCCCTGTAACCTCATGTATTTACCCTGCCAATCTCTCTGACACTAAGGGGCAATTTAGCATGGCCAAACCAGTTAACCTGCACATCTTTGGACTGTGGGAGGAAACCGGAGCACTTGAAAGAAACCCACGCAGGCACAGGAAGAACGTGCAAACTCCACACAATCACCCGAGGCTGGAATCGAACCTGGGTCCCTGGAGCTGTGAGGCAGCAGTGCTAACCACTGTGCCCCATGCTTCCCCCTTCGGATCACTTCCTGGATCACTCTCTACCGTAAGAAGTTTAACAACACCAGGTTAAAGTCCAACAGGTTTATTTGGTAGCAAAAGCCACAAGCTTTCGGAGCCTTAAGCTCCTTCTTCAGGTGAGTGGGAATTACTGTGTTTACCCCAGTCCAACGCCGGCATCTCCACATCATCACTCTCTACCCACAGCCCCCTTCTCCTTACCAACTTCACTTTTATATCCACCCAAGGAAAATTCACTCAAAGCTGGTCTTTCACAATACCAATTATCTAACCATTGACCTTCTATATTCCCCATGATATTTCTGTAGCTACCAACCTGCTTCAGTAAACCCTTGAATGCTCTCAGCCCCATTGGAACTATTTCACTCCTTTACCCTGGCCACCTCTCCAGGTACAACCTTTCATCACCACTTCCATAAGTCCAAGGGACACAGACTTGAATGGACATGGTGGACAACTAGTTTAGCCGCTCACCTTCACATTTGATTGGACCACATGAAACACTCGGATCTAGCTCCCATCTGCTAAAAATGTTCGCTATTTTCGATCATCCTTGAATGCTAAGATGACTGTCGTCTGCTTTTGTCTATTGAAAACTGCTTCTTAAACCCCTCTCCTCACCCCCCTCAACTTTAACCAGTGTGAGGAGTTCATGGACTTCTTTTGTCACTAAGATTGAAACCATCCAATCAGCTGCCTCTTCCTGTTCCCTCCCATCCCACGAGCCCGCTGGGTCAAACTTCTTCCAAGGTTCCTCTTGCCACATATCCGAGAAAGGACATGTGGCTAGTCTGACGACCAGGATGGGGGAAGTGGGCAGTGCTCTAGCCCCACTGCTCCTCCCTCCACAGATCACACCGTGAGTTTAAAAGTTTAATCCACTCATCAAACTGGCCAATTATTTTCCTTTGCTGCTGTTAGACCCAGAATAAAAGAGACTTCAGCCAGGCTACTTTCAATAAACTCGGAATGATTGATTTATTATGAAACAAAACTTCTTTTTCAAAAGAAGTTGCAAGAACTGGTTAACACACAATTGTACTCTGGAAGCACAACTATTTGATTTTTTGAGGAGAGTTAGGTGAGAAATTATGGGTGGAATTTTCCCACCCTGCCCACTACGGGAATCGTAGCAGGCGGGACAGGACCATGCAAAGTTCCGTTGATCTCGGGCAGGATTTTCTGGTCTTGGGGCGAATGCCTTTTTAAAGACACAGGCACACAGGACAAACAGATAGGGTCTCTAGGCTTTACAACATAGAGGGTGAAGTTGTTCCGAGGTTCCCTCGTGCGAAGGCAGACTGGATACGGTAGATGTCTGGAGGTTCTCACCAACGGAGCTTTGGTGTGGAGGTGAATATAGAGTAAAGTTAAAGTTTATTGATTTGTCACAAGTAGGTTTACATTAACACCGCAATGAAGCCACAGTGAAAATCCTCTTTTGGATCAATTCTTCTCAACTTTTCAGGTTTTCAAATGCAGACAAGTTATATTCAGTCTTTGGCCGTAGGTTGATAACCACATACTGAATTTCAGGCAAGGCAGGGAGTGAGTGAGTTAGGGCAGCCCTCCTCAGCTTATTCCCCACACACTGATTTCTTAAAGCTTGTCTCTGTGCTGTGATTCTCAGTAAACCATTGGCCTTTGTCAGCTTTTCCCCATCAATTAAAGTGATTGCAATTCAAAACAAGCAAACAGCTCATTCCTCCTCAAGCAACATGCTGGTCAGGTGATGTCTTGGAAAAAGGCAGGCTTGTTCCCAGTCCAAAGGTGAACTTGTGACCCTGCTTTAAATAAAGGGGGTCAGCATCCAAGTGTCCAGATAATGCAATGCCTTTCCATATTTTAAAAAGAAAAACACAGGGCGGGATTTTCTGACCGTGCTCGCCCCGAGACCAGAAAATCCTGCCCGAGATCAACGGGCCTTTGCACGGTCCTGTCCCGTGCTACGATTCCCATGGTGGGTGGGATGGGAAAATTCCACCCATAATTTCTCACCTAACTCTCCTCATGCCTTTTCTGAGCCCATCTTGTCCTTGAGACTCATCAGCTTTTCCCTCATCTCGATTTCCATTAAACTACTGATCAACCAAATTCCCCTCCAAGCTCCTTGGTAGATATTAATATTACCCACATTCTCTCATCAGGTAGTGTTCCCTCCCCTTTAAATCTGCCGTGATTGCGCCGTCCTCAAAAAAACCTTGATCTTTCAGTCTTTGTAAACGAATGCCCCATCTTCAACCCTTTCTTTCTTCTCCCAAGTTCTTGAACATATTATCACCTCCCGAATCCATGTCAGTCTTTCCTGGAACTGCATGTCTGAATCCCTCAAATCAGGTTTCCGCCATGGCTCTTACTAAGTCCCATATGACTTGTGATAGTGGTAAATTATCTTTCCTCATCCTTTTCGACCTGTCTCGAGCCTTTGACTTTGTTGACCACACCATCCTCCCCCCAACAGCTCTCCACTGTAGCCCAGCTGCGTTTGACAACTCCCATCTGGTTCAGTTCTTATTCAATTGTAACCAGAGAATAGCCTCCTGCTGCTTGACCCTTGTTGTTTTGGAAAGGTGTACTCTCGGGGTTTGGGAAAACAGATAGATTTGGTTTGGGAAAGTACTCCAAGTATACTGTCTGAGTAACCATTATTGTAGTTAATTGTAAATGTTGTTCTTTACTGCTGCCTTTCTTGTGTTTTAAAGTTTAATAAGTGTTTTGTTACTGGAATGATTTACAAGACAACTGATCCCTTTTTTCTTGCTGGGTTTCATCTCTTTTCTCATTTTCTTTTCCAAATTGCAAAAACAAAATAGTTAAGAACTGGCGCTCCAAATTTCCCATCTGGGATTTGGGATGTCCTCACATTGAACATCAGCAGGGTATATAACACTAGCAACTGTCTGAGGCTGAACCAGACTGTAACCCTGGCATCATATTAAATCCAAAGATGAGCTTCTCATCACACATACATGCTACTATTTGCCAACTCTTGAAAGTAGCCCTATTTCACCTCTGCCCCAGCTCGTCAGGTGGCATGGTGACACAGTGGTTAGCACTGCTGCCTCACAGCTCCAGAGACCTGGGTTTGATTCCCAGCTTGGATCATTGTCTGTGGAGTTTGCACGTTCTACCTGTGTCTGTGTGGGTTTCCTCCGGGTGCTCTGGTTTCTTTTCACAGTCCGAAGATATGCAGGTCAGGTGTATTGACCATGCGAAATTGCCTCTTAGTGTCCCAGAATGTGTAGATTAGAGGGATTTGTGGGGTAAATATGTGGGGTTATGGGGTTAGGGCCTAGGTGGGATTGTTGTCAGTGCAGACTCGATGGGCCGAATGGCCTCCTTCTGCACTGTAGGGTTTCTATGATTCTATGATCTGCTGCTGATATACTCATCCTTACATTTGTTACCTCTCAACTTAATTATTGCAATGCATTCCTGGCCAGCCTCATACGTTCTACTCTCTGTAAACTTGAGGTCATCTAAAACTCTGTTGTCTGTGTCCTAACCCCCACTTAGTCCTACTCACCGTTCACTTCGATGCTTACTAACCTTGAATGGCTCCATACTCGATGTTAAAATTCTCATAATTGTTTTCAAATTTCTTCATGGCTGGCCCTTCCCTATCTTTGTAATCCCCTCCAGTTCCAGCATCCTGCAATATCGGCACTCATCTAATTCTGGCCACCTGAGCATCGCTGCTTTTAACAGACCTGCCCATTGGTGGCTGAGGCCCGAAGCTCCAGAATTCTTTCTTAAATCTCACCACCTCACTTCCCTTTCCTTGTTGAAGACACTGAAGTGGGAAAAATATACAGATGGGTACACATAAGATGGTTGCCTGGCACACAAACAGTCACCTGGGAAAGAGACATTAAACGGGCACTGACTTTCAGTACAGACAGCCACCTGAGATTAAAACATAAAGGACAGACAGCTATTCAAAGTTAAACATGCAGGAATCAAATCCTACAGGAAGCCAGCCAGGGCTTAAGGATAACGACAATAGGAGTAGATAATGAGATTAGCTACAGGTGGGATCGGGAATACATAACTGCAGGAAAACCAATTACTGTAAATTACTATATGAATAGGCCGAAACTAAAAACCATTGATAGCCACTGACGTATGAAATGTATCCATTCATAAGACAATGCGATGTTAACATGTTCATGTCTGTATCTGTCTGTATTTGTCTATAACGATGTGTTAACGATCGATCACCTATTTGATTACAACGATGTGATAATGGCTAGATGTCCGGTCCATCTATTGTGTAAAGGGTATTAAGATGGTCTGCTCCTATTATCTCATTGAGAGAAGGCTTGCTGCTTGTTAGTGCCTTTTCTCCACAAAGCTTCGTTAAAATAAAACTGGATTCTTGAAACCTTCAAGCCTGACCCTGTGGTACTTTTCCCACAACAACACTCCATAAAACTCTTTTGACTAAGCTTTTAGCCATGTGCCTTAACACCTCTTTCTACAGCTTGGTGTCAAATGTCATTCTATAATGGTACAGCCTTGGAACATTTTATTATGTACTACACAAATACAAGTGTTGTTGCTGTTGAGTCAGGATAGTTTCATGTCCCACTCCAGATGCTTGAGCACAGATTCCAGCTGATACTTTGGTGTGGTATGGAAGGAGAGGGCAGATGCGATTCCATCAATAAAAACATACAAACTAGGAGCAGGAGTAGGGCGTCGGCCACTGGGCCCCTCAGGCCTGTTCCATCATTTAATAAGAGCATGACTGATTTGATTTTAACCTCCATTTAACATACCTGCCCACCCCCAAAAACCTTTCACCCTCTTGCTTATCAAGAATCTATTTGGCTCTGCCTTAAAAATGTTCAAAGACTCTGCCACCAGCTCCTTTTGAGGAAGGGAGTTCCAAGGACTCACATCCCTCTGAGAGAAAAGGTTTTTCCTCATCTCTGTCTTAAACGGGCGACTCCGTATTTTTAAACAGTGACCACTTGTTCTAGAATCTCTCACAAGAGGAAATATCCTCTCCACGTCCACCCCGTCAAGACCCCGCAGGATCTTACATGTTTCATATGCTCTGGTTGATATGAGCTAAGTCAGTTCAGAGTAGAGATTGGACCTGAGAATTATCCCATGCTGTATTTAGCTGCTGTTTTCTAGGAGTCGGAAGGTCCTGGATTCAGGTTCCAGAGAGCTGAGCACAAAATTAGACTGATACTCAGCACATTACTGTGGGAGTGCTGCACTGTCAGAGGTGCCAAGCAAATGAGTTGTTTAACCTGCTTGCCCTCTCAGTTGAACATAAAAGTTGAAGAAGTCAACATTAATCTCTTAGTCAATTTACAGAAACAGATCTTATCCCAATCATTTTCTCATTGCTGTCTGTGGGAGCTTGCTTGTGCAAATTGGCTCCCACATTTCCGACATTACAACAGCGACTACAATTCCAAAGTACTTTATTAGCTGTAAGGCACTTTGGGATGACCCAGGTTTGTGCAGGGCACTGTATAAGTGCAAGTACTTTTCTTTGATAAACCCACTGAGCTCTCAGGGGAGAACTGCCTCCTTCATATTCCTGGCCTGTCATGTGGGTAGTCCAGTCATCGTGGTTGGGCAGACTGTATGGGGAACTCCCTGTTTGAGTAAGTTCTCAAGTCCCTCCCCAAACTTCCCTCCAACCCTATCACACACCCCCCGCCCATGCTTCACTTACCGTATCTATCACATGAAATTTTCATTAATTACTAAGCTCGAGTGCAAAGCTGGATGCAACGTCCAGATGCCTTGTCATCCTATTAGGAGTGCCAACAAACTCCATCTGTCATTTCTGAAACCTCAAACAACTATGGGCATTCAAACAGCTGTTTTTAATAAATGGTGTTTTTAAGGGGAAGACTTTCTACAGGGAAATGACCAGAAACAATAGCAATGAATGACAAGAGCAAGGGACAGAAGAATGATAGGGTGGGGGGGGGGGGGGAAGAGATAGTACAGCTTCAGGTAATGGCAGAAAATGTTATAAAAATCAATTGGGCCTGTTCATCCCTATACAGCTGCTCTACATGAAATCCTGGACCACTGCCAAGACTGCAGACTCAACTGTGAACCCAATCAATGTGGCTGCTGCCTGAGCACACAAAGGGAACTCAGTAGTGACAGCAAGGTAGCTGGGGCCACCAGCCAAGCAGATAGGGGAGGATTGTTGGGATTGTGGGGGGGTGGGATTTGCTAATGATCTTAAACATTTGTCAACCCAGTCACCAACTCTTTATGACTAATCTTCAACATAAATTATCAATGAGCAGAGAACAGACCCAGGCACAAATCAAGAAATAGCCCTGGAGAGCTTTGAGAACCACAATTGTTTGGATACAATTAATACAATTCACAGTGCCCGGAGTTACCAATTTGCACTCAGTCCCCAAATTACCAATTCACACACGGCACCCAGAGTTTTTGATTCACACAGTGCCCAGAGTTACCGATTTACACACAGTGCCCAGAGGTAACGATTCACACACAGTGCCCAGAGTTACCCATTTACAGATAGCGCCCAGAGTAACCGATTTACACACAGTGCCCAGAGTTACCGATTTATACACAGTGCCCAGAGTTACCGATTCACACACAGCGCCCAGAGTTACCGATTCTCACACAGTACACAGAGTTACCGATTTATACACAGTGCCCAGAGTTACCGATTTACACACAGCGCCCAGAGTTACCGATTTATACACAGTGCCAAGAGTGGCCGAATCTCACACAGCGCCCAGAGATACTGATTTACACACAGCGCCCAGAGTTACCGATTTATACACAGTGCCCAGAGTGGCCGAATCTCACACAGCGCCCAGAGTTACCGATTTACACACAGTGCCCAGAGTTAACGATTCACACACAGTGCCCACAGTTACCCATTTACAGATAGCGCCCAGAGTAACCGATTTACACACAGTGCCCAGAGTTACCGATTTATACACAGTGCCCAGAGTTACCGATTCACACACAGCGCCCAGAGTTACCGATACACACACAGTGCCCAGAGTTACCGATTTACACACAGTGCCCAGAGTTACCGATTTATACACAGTGCCCAGAGTAACCGATTCACACAGAGCCCAGAGTTACCGATTTATACACAGTGCCCAGAGTTACCGATTCACACACAGCGCCCAGAGTTACCGATTTATACACAGTGCCCAGAGTGGCCGAATCTCACACAGCGCCCAAAGGTACTGATTTACACACAGCGCCCAGAGTTACCGATTTACTCACAGCGTCCAGAGTTACCGATTTACACACAATGCCCAGAGTTAATGATCCAGAGTTACCGATTTACACACAGCGCCCAGTGCTACCGATTTACACACAGCGCCCAGAGTTACCGATTTATACACAGTGCCCAGAGTGGCCGAATCTCACACAGCGCCCAGAGGTACTGATTTACACACAGCGCCCAGAGTTACCGATTTACTCACAGCGTCCAGAGTTACCGATTTACACACAATGCCCAGAGTTAATGATCCAGAGTTACCGATTTACACACAGCGCCCAGTGCTACCGATTTACACACAGAGCCCAGAGAGACTGATTTACACACAGTGCCCAGAGTTACCGATTTATACACAGCGCCCAGAGTTACCGATTTACACACAGTGCCCAGAGTTACTGATTAACACACAGCGCCCAGAGTTACGGATTTACACAGTGCCCAGAGTTACTGATTTACACACAGTGCCCAGAGTTACCAATTTGCACACAGTGCCCAGAGTTACCGATTTACACACAGCGCCCAGAGTTACCGATACACACACAGTGCCCAGAGTTACCGATTTACACACAGTGCCCAGAGTTACCGATTTATACACAGTGCCCAGAGTTACCGATTCACACACAGCGCCCAGAGTTACCGATACACACACAGTGCCCAGAGTTACCGATTTACACACAGTGCCCAGAGTTACCGATTTATACACAGTGCCCAGAGTTACCGATTCACACAGAGCCTAGAGTTACCGATTTATACACAGTGCCCAGAGTTACCGATTCACACACAGCGCCCAGAGTTACCGATTTATACACAGTGCCCAGAGTGGCCGAATCTCACACAGCGCCCAGAGGTACTGATTTACACACAGCGCCCAGAGTTACCGATTTACTCACAGCGTCCAGAGTTACCGATTTACACACAATGCCCAGAGTTAATGATCCAGAGTTACCGATTTACACACAGCGCACAGTGCTACCGATTTACACACAGCGCCCAGAGAGACTGATTTACACACAGTGCCCAGAGTTACCGATTTATACACAGCGCCCAGAGTTACCGATTTACACACAGTGCCCAGAGTTACTGATTAACACACAGCGCCCAGAGTTACGGATTTACACAGTGCCCAGAGTTACTGATTTACACACAGTGCCCAGAGTTACCAATTTGCACACAGTGCCCAGAGTTACCGATTTACACACAGTGCCCAGAGTTACCGATTTACAAACAGCGCCCAGAGATACCGATTTACAAACAGTGCCCAGAGTTACCGATTTACACACAGCGCCCAGAGATACCGATTTACAAACAGTGCCCAGAGTTACCGATTTACACACAGTGCCCAGAGTTACTGATTTACACACAGCGCCCAGAGATACCGATTTACAAACAGTGCCCAGAGTTACCGATTCACACACAGTGCCCAGAGATACCGATTTACACACAGTGCCCAGTGTTACCGATTTACACACAGCGCCCAGAGTTACCGCTTTACACACAGTGCCCAGAGTTACCGATTTACACCCTGGACCCAGAGTTCCTTTGTTTGGAGGTCTGGAGTGCTTATACTTCAATGCAAGGAGCGTAGCAGGTAAGACAGACGAACAAAGAACAAAGAACAATACAGCACAGGAACAGGTCCTGTCCCTCTTTCAACCAAGTCTCTGTCACCGCAACCACATCCAAATTCCTCGTGCGCATTAAGGCCCCAAGTTCTGGTTGCCACACTACCAGAAGGACGTGGAGGCTTTGGAGAGAGTACAGAGGAGGTTTACCAGGATGTTGCCTGGTATGGAGGGGCTTGGTTTTGAGGAGAGATTGGGGAAACTGGGGTTGTTCTCCTTGGAAAGACGGAGGATGAGGGGAGACTTAATAGAGGTGTATAAAATTATGAAAGGCATAGATAGGGTGAACGGTGGGAAGCTTTTACCCGGGTCGGTGGTGACGTTCACGAGGGGTCATAGGTTCAAGGTGAAGGGGGGGGAGGTTTAACACAGATATCAGAAGGACATATTTTACACAGAGGGTCGTGGGGGCCTGGAATATGTTGCCGGGCAAGGTGGTGGAGGCGGACACACTGGGAACGTTTAAGACTTATCTAGACAGCTATATGAACGGAGTGGGAATGGAGGGATACAAAAGAGTGGTCTAGATTGGACCAGGGAGCGGCGCGGGCTAATTGTTCTTTGTTTCTCGTTTCAAGGCTTCATTCTATGATCATCTTGCTGGTGCCAGTACAGAGCGAGACTGCGGATAGTTGGGAACCTGTCTCGGGGGCAGGGAATTCAGATGGTGTTCGTAAAGCAGAAATGGAAACGAATAGGGTTGGGAAGCATTTTCTGATCAGGGCCAGTGTGATCTCCTGGGCTCGTTTCGATCGCCTCAGGGGGTCGGAGAGGAATTTCCCAGATTTTTTTCCCCCATATTGGCCCTGGGGTTTTCACTCTGGGTTTTCGCCTCTCCCTGGAGATCACATGGTCTGGAATGGGGGGGTGGGGGTGAGTTAATAGGTTGTGATGAACAAAGCATCGTAGCTGTGAGGGACAGCTCGGTGGATAGGATATTAGAATGTAGATAGGCTGGAAAATTGGGCGGGGATCCTGGATTCAGGATTCAATCCTGGACCGGGGAGCGGCGCGGGCTTGGAGGGCCGAAGGGCCTGTTCCTGTGCTGTATTGTTCTTTGTTCTTCCTGATTCACACACAGTGCCCAGAGTTACGGATTCAAACAGTGCCGAGAGTTACCGGCTTACACACAGCGCCCAGAGATACCGATTTACACACAGTGCCCAGAGTTACCGATTTACACAGTGTCCAGAGTTACCGATTCACACACCGTACCCAGAGTAACCGATTTACACAGTGCCCAGAGTTACCGATTTACACACAGCGCCCAGAGTTACCGCTTTACACACCGCGCCCAGAGATACCGATTCACACACAGTGCCCAGAGTTACGGATTTACACACTGTGTCGAGAGTTACCGATTTACACACAGCGCCCAGAGATACCGATTCACAGTGCTCAGAGTTAACGATTTACACACTGTACCCAGAGTTAGTGATTCAAACAGAGCCCAGAGTTACCGATTCACACACAGCGCCCAGAGTTACCAATTTTCACACAGCGCCCAGAGTTACCAATTTACACACAGTGTCGAGAGTTACCGATTCACTCACCGTGCCCAGAGTTACTGATTCACACCCAGTGCCCAGAGTTACCGATTCAGACGCAGCGCCCAGAGATACCGGTTTACACACAGTGCCCAGAGTTACCGCTTTACACACCGCGCCCAGAGTTACCGATTCACACACAGCGCCCGGAGTTACCGATTTTCACACAGTGCCCAGAGTTACCGATTTACACAGTGCCCAGAGTTACCGATTCATACACAGTGCCCAGAGTTACCGATTCAAACAGTGACCGGAGTTACCGATTCACACACAGTGCCCAGAGTTACTGATTCACACACCGTGCCCAGAGATACCGATTTACACACAGTGCCCAGAGTTACCGATTGACACACAGCGCGCAGAGATACCGATTTACTCACTGTACCCAGAGTTAGCGATTCAAACAGTGCCCAGAGTTACCGATTCACACACAGGGCCCAGAGTTACCAATTTGCACACAGCGCCCAGAGTTACCAATTTGCACACAGCGCCCAGAGTTACCGATTTACACACATGTCGAGAGTTACCGATTCACACGCAGTGCCCAGAGTTACCGATTTGCACACAGTGCCCAGAGTTACCGATTTGCACACAGTGTCCAGATTTACCGATTTGCAAACAGTGCCCAGGGTTACCGATTCACACACAGTGCCCAGAGTTACCAATACATACACAGCGCCCAGAGTTACCGATTTACAGTGACCGGAGTTACGGATTCACACACAGTGCCCAGAGTTACCGATTTACACACAGCGCCCAGAGTTACCGCTTTACACACCGCGCCCAGAGATACCGATTTACACACAGTGCCCAGAGTTACCGATTTACACACAGTGTCCAGAGTTACCGATTCACACACCGTACCCAGAGTAACCGATTTACACAGTGCCCAGAGTTACCGGTTTACACACAGCACCCAGAGATACCGATTTACCCACAGTGCCCAGAGTTACCGATTTACACAGTGTCGAGAGTTACCGATTCACACACCATGCCCAGAGTTACTGATTCACACCCAGTGCCCAGAGTTGCCGATTCGCACGCAGTGCCCAGAGTTACCGATTTGCACACAGTGCCCAGATTTACCGATTTGCAAACAGTGCCCAGATTTACCGAATCACACACAGTGCCCAGAGTTACCAATACATACACAGCGCCCAGAGTTACCGATTTACAGTGTCCAGAGTTATCGATTAACACACAGCGCCCAGAGTTACCGATTTACACACAGTGCCCGTAGTTACCGATTCATACACAGTGTCCAGAGTTACTGATTTACACACAGTGCCCAGATGTACCGATTTAAACAAAGTGGCCAAAGTTACCGATTAACACACAGTGTCCAGAGATACCGATTCACACACAGCCCCCAGAGTTACCGATTCACACACAGCGCCCAGAGTTCCCGATTTACACACAGTGCCCAGAGTGACTGATTCACACACAGTGCCCAGAGTTACCAATACATACACAGCGCCCAGAGTTACCGATTTACAGTGTCCAGAGTTATCGATTAACACACAGCGCCCAGAGTTACCGATTTACACACAGTGCCCATAGTTACCGATTCATACACAGTGTCCAGAGTTACTGATTTACACACAGTGCCCAGATGTACCGATTTAAACAAAGTGGCCAAAGTTACCGATTAACACACAGTGTCCAGAGATACCGATTCACACACAGCCCCCAGAGTTACCGATTCACACACAGCGCCCAGAGATACCGATTCACAGTGCTCAGAGTTAACGATTTACACACTGTACCCAGAGTTAGCGATTCAAACAGTGCCCAGAGTTACCGATTCACACACAGCGCCCAGAGTTACCAATTTTCACACAGCGCCCAGAGTTACCAATTTACACACAGTGTCGAGAGTTACCGATTCACTCACCGTGCCCAGAGTTACTGATTCACACCCAGTGCCCAGAGTTACCGATTCAGACGCAGCGCCCAGAGATACCGGTTTACACACAGTGCCCAGAGTTACCGCTTTACACACCGCGCCCAGAGTTACCATTCACACACAGCGCCCGGAGTTACCGATTTTCACACAGTGCCCAGAGTTACCGATTTACACAGTGCCCAGAGTTACCGATTCATACACAGTGCCCAGAGTTACCGATTCAAACAGTGACCGGAGTTACCGATTCACACACAGTGCCCAGAGTTACGGATTCACACACCGTGCCCAGAGTTACTGATTCACACACCGTGCCCAGAGATACCGATTTACACACAGTGCCCAGAGTTACCGATTGACACACAGCGCGCAGAGATACCGATTTACTCACTGTACCCAGAGTTAGCGATTCAAACAGTGCCCAGAGTTACCGATTCACACACAGGGCCCAGAGTTACCAATTTGCACACAGCGCCCAGAGTTACCAATTTGCACACAGCGCCCAGAGTTACCAATTTGCACACAGTGCCCAGAGTTACCGATTCACACACAGCGCCCAGAGTTACCAATTTACACAGCGCCCAGAGTTACCGATTCACACACAGCGCAGAGTTACCGATTCACACACAGTGCCCAGAGTTACCGATTTACACACAGCGCCCAGAGTTACCGATTTACACACAGCGCCCAGAGATACCGATTTACACACAGCGCCCAGAGTTACCGATCTACACAGTGCCCAGAGTTACCGATCTACACAGCGCCCAGAGTTACCGATTCACAGACAGTGCCCAGAGTTACCTATTCAAACAGTGCCCGGAGTTACCGATTCACTTACAGTGCCCAGAGTTACCGATTTACACACCGTGCCCAGAGTTACAGATTTACACACAGTGCCCAGAGTTACCGATTTATACACTGCGCCCAGAGTTACCGATTCACACACAGTGCCCAGAGTTACGGGTTCACACAGTGCCCAGAGTTACCGATTTACACAGAGCCCCCAGAGTTTCCGATTTACACACAGTGCCCAGAGTTACCGATTCACACACAGCGCCCAGCGTTACCCATTTACACACAGCGCCCAGAGATACCGATTCACACACAGCGCCCAGAGTTACCGATTCACACAGCGCCCAGAGTTACCGATTCACACACAGCGCAGAGTTGCCGATTCACACACAGTGCCCAGAGTTACCGATTTACACACAGCGCCCAGAGATACCGATTTATACACAGCGCCCAGAGTTACCGATTTACACAGTGCCCAGAGTTACCGATTCACAGACAGTGCCCAGAGTTACCTATTCAAACAGTGCCCGGAGTTACCGATTCACTTACAGTGCCCAGAGTTCCCGATTTACACACAGCGCCCAGAGTTACCATTTTACACACTGTGCCCAGAGTTGCCGATTCACATGCAGTGCCAAGAGTTAAAGATTTACACACAGCGCCCAGAGTTACCGATTTACACACCGTGCCCAGAGTTCCCGATTTACACACAGCGCCCAGAGTTACCGATTTACACACCGTGCCCAGAGTTCCCGATTTACACACAGCGCCCAGAGTTACCGGTTCACACACAGTGCCCAATGTTACCGATTTACACACAGCGCCCAGAGTTACCGATTGACACACAGCGCCCAGCGTTACCCATTTACACACAGTGCCCAGAGATACCGATTTACACACAGCGCCCAGAGTTACCGATTTACACACAGCGCCCAGAGTTACCGGTTCACACACAGTGCCCAGAGTTACCGATTAAAACACAGCGCCCAAAGTTATCGATTTACAAACAGTGCTCAGAGTTACCGATTCACACACCGTGCCCAGAGTTACCGATTCATACACAGTGTCCAGAGTTATCGATTAACACACAGCGCCCAGAGTTACCGATTTACACACAGTGCCCATAGTTACCGATTCATACACAGTGTCCAGAGTTACTGATTTACACACAGTGCCCAGATGTACCGATTTAAACAAAGTGGCCAAAGTTACCGATTAACACACAGTGTCCAGAGATACCGATTCACACACAGCCCCCAGAGTTACCGATTCACACACAGCGCCCAGAGATACCGATTCACAGTGCTCAGAGTTAACGATTTACACACTGTACCCAGAGTTAGCGATTCAAACAGTGCCCAGAGTTACCGATTCACACACAGCGCCCAGAGTTACCAATTTTCACACAGCGCCCAGAGTTACCAATTTACACACAGTGTCGAGAGTTACCGATTCACTCACCGTGCCCAGAGTTACTGATTCACACCCAGTGCCCAGAGTTACCGATTCAGACGCAGCGCCCAGAGATACCGGTTTACACACAGTGCCCAGAGTTACCGCTTTACACACCGCGCCCAGAGTTACCATTCACACACAGCGCCCGGAGTTACCGATTTTCACACAGTGCCCAGAGTTACCGATTTACACAGTGCCCAGAGTTACCGATTCATACACAGTGCCCAGAGTTACCGATTCAAACAGTGACCGGAGTTACCGATTCACACACAGTGCCCAGAGTTACGGATTCACACACCGTGCCCAGAGTTACTGATTCACACACCGTGCCCAGAGATACCGATTTACACACAGTGCCCAGAGTTACCGATTGACACACAGCGCGCAGAGATACCGATTTACTCACTGTACCCAGAGTTAGCGATTCAAACAGTGCCCAGAGTTACCGATTCACACACAGGGCCCAGAGTTACCAATTTGCACACAGCGCCCAGAGTTACCAATTTGCACACAGCGCCCAGAGTTACCAATTTGCACACAGTGCCCAGAGTTACCGATTCACACACAGCGCCCAGAGTTACCAATTTACACAGCGCCCAGAGTTACCGATTCACACACAGCGCAGAGTTACCGATTCACACACAGTGCCCAGAGTTACCGATTTACACACAGCGCCCAGAGTTACCGATTTACACACAGCGCCCAGAGATACCGATTTACACACAGCGCCCAGAGTTACCGATCTACACAGTGCCCAGAGTTACCGATCTACACAGCGCCCAGAGTTACCGATTCACAGACAGTGCCCAGAGTTACCGATTTACACACCGTGCCCAGAGTTACAGATTTACACACAGTGCCCAGAGTTACCGATTTATACACTGCGCCCAGAGTTACCGATTCACACACAGTGCCCAGAGTTACGGGTTCACACAGTGCCCAGAGTTACCGATTTACACAGAGCCCCCAGAGTTTCCGATTTACACACAGTGCCCAGAGTTACCGATTCACACACAGCGCCCAGCGTTACCCATTTACACACAGCGCCCAGAGATACCGATTCACACACAGCGCCCAGAGTTACCGATTCACACAGCGCCCAGAGTTACCGATTCACACACAGCGCAGAGTTGCCGATTCACACACAGTGCCCAGAGTTACCGATTTACACACAGCGCCCAGAGATACCGATTTATACACAGCGCCCAGAGTTACCGATTTACACAGTGCCCAGAGTTACCGATTCACAGACAGTGCCCAGAGTTACCTATTCAAACAGTGCCCGGAGTTACCGATTCACTTACAGTGCCCAGAGTTCCCGATTTACACACAGCGCCCAGAGGTACCATTTTACACACTGTGCCCAGAGTTGCCGATTCACATGCAGTGCCAAGAGTTAAAGATTTACACACAGCGCCCAGAGTTACCGATTTACACACCGTGCCCAGAGTTCCCGATTTACACACAGCGCCCAGAGTAACCGATTTACACACCGTGCCCAGAGTTACCGATTTACACACAGCGCCCAGAGTTACCGGTTCACACACAGTGCCCAATGTTACCGATTTACACACAGCGCCCAGAGTTACCGATTGACACACAGCGCCCAGCGTTACCCATTTACACACAGTGCCCAGAGATACCGATTTACACACAGCGCCCAGAGTTACCGATTTACACACAGCGCCCAGAGTTACCGGTTCACACACAGTGCCCAGAGTTACCGATTAAAACACAGCGCCCAAAGTTATCGATTTACAAACAGTGCTCAGAGTTACCGATTCACACACCGTGCCCAGAGTTACCAATTTACACACAGTGCCCAGAGTTACCAATTTACACACAGCGCCCAGAGATACTGATTTACACACAGTGCCCAGAGTTACCGATTTACACACAGTGCCGAGTTACCGATTCACACACAGTGCCCAGAGTTACCAATTTACACACAGTGCCCAGAGTTACCAATTTACACACAGCGCCCAGAGATACTGATTTACACACAGTGCCCAGAGTTACCGATTCACACACAGTGCCCAGAGTTACGGATTCACACACAGTGCCCAGAGTTACCGATTTACACAGAGCCCCCAGAGTTTCCGATTTACACACAGCGTCCAGAGATATCGATTTACACACAGCGCCCAGAGATACCGATTCACACACAGCGCCCAGAGTTACCAATTTACACAGCGCCCAGAGTTACCGATTCACACACAGCGCAGAGTTACCGATTCACACACAGTGCCCAGAGTTACCGATTTACACACAGCGCCCAGAGTTACCGATTTACACACAGCGCCCAGAGATATCGATTTACACACAGTGCCCAGAGATACCGATTTATACACAGCGCCCAGAGTTACCGATTTACACAGTGCCCAGAGTTACCGATCTACACAGCGCCCAGAGTTACCGATTCACAGACAGTGCCCAGAGTTACCTATTCAAACAGTGCCCGGAGTTACCGATTCACTTAAAGTGCCCAGAGTTACCAATTCACACACAGTGCCCAGAGTTACCGATTTACACACAGCGCCCAGAGTTACCGATTGACACACAGCGTCCAGAGTTACCGGTTCACACACAGTGCCCAGAGTTCCCGATTTACACACAGCCCCCAGAGTTACCGATTCACACACAGCGCCCAGAGTTACCAATTTTCACACAGCGCCCAGAGTTACCAATTTACACACAGTGTCGAGAGTTACCGATTCACTCACCGTGCCCAGAGTTACTGGTTCACACCCAGTGCCCAGAGTTACCGATTCAGACGCAGCGCCCAGAGATACCGGTTTACACACAGTGCCCAGAGTTACCGCTTTACACACCGCGCCCAGAGTTACCGATTCACACACAGCGCCCGGAGTTACCGATTTTCACACAGTGCCCAGAGTTACCGATTTACACAGTGCCCAGAGTTACCGATTCATACACAGTGCCCAGAGTTACCGATTCAAACAGTGACCGGAGTTACCGATTCACACACAGTGCCCAGAGTTACGGATTCACACACCGTGCCCAGAGTTACTGATTCACACACCGTGCCCAGAGATACCGATTTACACACAGTGCCCAGAGTTACCGATTGACACACAGCGCGCAGAGATACCGATTTACTCACTGTACCCAGAGTTAGCGATTCAAACAGTGCCCAGAGTTACCGATTCACACACAGGGCCCAGAGTTACCAATTTGCACACAGCGCCCAGAGTTACCAATTTGCACACAGCGCCCAGAGTTACCGATTCACACACAGCGCCCAGAGTTACCAATTTACACAGCGCCCAGAGTTACCGATTCACACACAGCGCAGAGTTACCGATTCACACACAGTGCCCAGAGTTACCGATTTACACACAGCGCCCAGAGATACCGATTTATACACAGCGCCCAGAGTTACCGATTTACATAGTGCCCAGAGTTACCGATCTACACAGCGCCCAGAGTTACCGATTCACAGACAGTGCCCAGAGTTACCTATTCAAACAGTGCCCGGAGTTACCGATTCACTTACAGTGCCCAGAGTTACCGATTTACACACCGTGCCCAGAGTTACAGATTTACACACAGTGCCCAGAGTTACCGATTTATACACTGCGCCCAGAGTTACCGATTCACACACAGTGCCCAGAGTTACGGGTTCACACAGTGCCCAGAGTTACCGATTTACACAGAGCCCCCAGAGTTTCCGATTTACACACAGTGCCCAGAGTTACCGATTCACACACAGCGCCCAGCGTTACCCATTTACACACAGCGCCCAGAGATACCGATTCACACACAGCGCCCAGAGATACCGATTCACACACAGCGCCCAGAGTTACCAATTTACACAGCGCCCAGAGTTACCGATTCACACACAGCGCAGAGTTACCGATTCACACACAGTGCCCAGAGTTACCGATTTACACACAGCGCCCAGAGATACCGATTTATACACAGCGCCCAGAGTTACCGATTTACACAGTGCCCAGAGTTACCGATCTACACAGCGCCCAGAGTTACCGATTCAGACAGTGCCCAGAGTTACCTATTCAAACAGTGCCCGGAGTTACCGATTCACTTACAGTGCCCAGAGTTACCGATTTACACACCGTGCCCAGAGTTCCCGATTTACACACAGCGCCCAGAGTTACCATTTTACACACTGTGCCCAGAGTTGCCGATTCACATGCAGTGCCAAGAGTTAAAGATTTACACACAGCGCCCAGAGTTACCGATTTACACACCGTGCCCAGAGTTCCCGATTTACACACAGCGCCCAGAGTTACCGATTTACACACCGTGCCCAGAGTTACCGATTTACACACAGCGCCCAGAGTTACCGGTTCACACACAGTGCCCAATGTTACCGATTTACACACAGCGCCCAGAGTTACCGATTGACACACAGCGTCCAGAGTTACCGGTTCACACACAGTGCCCAGAGTTACCGATTGACACACAGCGTCCAGAGTTACCGGTTCACACACAGTGCCCAGAGTTACCGATTTACACACAGCGCCCAGAGTTACCGATTTACACACAGCGCCCAGAGTTACCGGTTCACACACAGTGCCCAGAGTTCCCGATTTACACACAGCGCCCAGAGTTACCGATTTACACACAGCGCCCAGAGTTACCGGTTCACACACAGTGCCCAGAGTTCCCGATTTACACACAGTGCCCAGAGTTACCGATTTACACACAGTGCCCAGAGTTACCGATTCACACACCGTGCCCTGAGTTACCAATTTACACACGGCGCCCAGAGTTACCGATTTACACACAGCGCCCAGAGATATCGATTTACACACAGCGCCCAGAGATACCGATTTATACACAGCGCCCAGAGTTACCGATTTACACAGTGCCCAGAGTTACCGATCTACACAGCGCCCAGAGTTACCGATTCACAGACAGTGCCCAGAGTTACCTATTCAAACAGTGCCCGGAGTTACCGATTCACTTAAAGTGCCCAGAGTTACCAATTCACACACAGTGCCCAGAGTTACCGATTTACACACAGCGCCCAGAGTTACCGATTGACACACAGCGTCCAGAGTTACCGGTTCACACACAGTGCCCAGAGTTCCCGATTTACACACAGCGCCCAGAGTTACCGGTTCACACACAGTGCCCAGAGTTACCGATTGACACACAGCGTCCAGAGTTACCGGTTCACACACAGTGCCCAGAGTTACCGATTGACACACAGCGTCCAGAGTTACCGGTTCACACACAGTGCCCAGAGTTACCGATTTACACACAGCGCCCAGAGTTACCGATTTACACACAGAACCCAGAGTTACCGGTTCACACACAGTGCCCAGAGTTCCCGATTTACACACAGTGCCCAGAGTTACCGATTCACACACCGTGCCCAGAGTTACCAATTTACACACAGTGCCCAGAGTTACCGATTCACACACCGTGCCCTGAGTTACCAATTTACACACAGTGCCCAGAGTTACCAATTTACACACAGCGCCCAGAGATACTGATTTACACACAGTGCCCAGAGTTACCGATTTACACACAGTGCCGAGTTACCGATTCACACACAGTGTCCAGAGATACCCATTTACACACAGTGTCCAGAGTTACCGATTCACACACAGTGCCCTGATTTACCGATTTACACAGAGTGCCCAGAGTTACTGATTTACATACAGTGCTCAGAGTTACCGATTCACCCACAGTGCCCAGTGTTACCGATATACACACAGCGCACAGAGTTACCGATTAACACACAGTGCCCAGAGTTACCGATTCATACACAGTGTCCAGATTTACCGATTTACAAACAGTGCCCAGAATTACCGATTTACACACAGTGCCCAGATTTACCGATTTACAAACAGTGCCCAGAATTACCGATTTACACACCGTGCCCAGAGTTACCGATTTACACACAGCGCCCAGAGTTACCGATTTACACACCGTGCCCAGAGTTCCCGATTTACACACAGCGCCCAGAGTTACCGGTTTACACACCGTGCCCAGTGTTGCCGATTCACACGCAGTGCCCAGAGTTACCGATTCACACGCAGTGCCCAGAGTTACCGATTTAAACACAGCGCCCATAGTTACCAATTCACACACAGTGCCCAGAGTTATCGATTAACACACAGCGCCCAGAGTTACCGATTTACACAGTGTCCAGAGTTACCGATTCACACACAGCGCCCAGAGTTACCGATTCAAAGTGCCCAGAGTTACTGATTCACACACAGCGCTCAGAGTTACCGATTTACACAGTGTCCCGAGTTACCGATTTACGCACAGTGCCCAGAATTACCGATTTACACACAGTGCCCAGAGTTACAGATTTACACACCGCACCCAGAGTTTCCGATTTACACACAGTGCCCAGAGTTACCGATTCACACACAGCGCAGAGTTACCGATTCACACACAGTGCCCAGAGTTACCGATTTACACACGGCGCCCAGCGTTATCCATTTACACACAGCGCCCAGAGATACCGATTCACACAGTGCTCAGAGTTAACGATTTTCACACAACGCCCAGAGATTCCGATTTACACAGTGCCCAGAATTACCGATTTACACACAGTGTCCAGAGTAACCGATTTACACACCGCGTCCAGAGTTACAGATTTACACACAGTGCCCAGAGTTACAGATTTACACACCGCACCCAGAGTTTCCGATTTACACACAGTGCCCAGAGTTACCGATTCACACACAGCGCAGAGTTACCGATTTACACACCGTGCCCAGAGTTCCCGATTTACACACAGCGCCCAGAGTTACCGATTTACACACCGTGCCCAGTGTTGCCGATTCACACGCAGTGCCCAGAGTTACCGATTCACACGCAGTGCCCAGAGTTACCGATTTAAACACAGCGCCCATAGTTACCAATTCACACACAGTGCCCAGAGTTATCGATTAACACACAGCGCCCAGAGTTACCGATTTACACAGTGTCCAGAGTTACCGATTCACACACAGCGCCCAGAGTTACCGATTCAAAGTGCCCAGAGTTACTGATTCACACACAGCGCTCAGAGTTACCGATTTACACAGTGTCCCGAGTTACCGATTTACGCACAGTGCCCAGAATTACCGATTTACACACAGTGCCCAGAGTTACAGATTTACACACCGCACCCAGAGTTTCCGATTTACACAGTGCCCAGAGTTACCGATTCACACACAGCGCAGAGTTACCGATTCACACACAGTGCCCAGAGTTACCGATTTACACACGGCGCCCAGCGTTATCCATTTACACACAGCGCCCAGAGATACCGATTCACACAGTGCTCAGAGTTAACGATTTTCACACAACGCCCAGAGATTCCGATTTACACAGTGCCCAGAATTACCGATTTACACACAGTGTCCAGAGTAACCGATTTACACACCGCGTCCAGAGTTACAGATTTACACACAGTGCCCAGAGTTACCGATTTATACACTGCGCCCAGAGTTACCGATTCACACACAGTGCCCAGAGTTACGGGTTCACACAGTGCCCAGAGTTACCGATTCACACACAGCGCCCAGCGTTACCCATTTACACACAGCGCCCAGAGATACCGATTCACACATGCACCCAGAGTTACCAATTTACACAGCGCCCAGAGTTACCAATTCACACACAGCGCAGAGTTACCGATTCACACACAGTGCCCAGAGTTACCGATTTACACACAGCGCCCAGAGATACCGATTTATACACAGCGCCCAGAGTTACCGATTTACACAGTGCCCAGAGTTACCGATCTACACAGCGCCCAGAGTTACCGATTCACAGACAGTGCCCAGAGTTACCTATTCAAACAGTGCCCGGAGTTACCGATTCACTTACAGTGCCAGAGTTACCGATTTACACACCGTGCCCAGAGTTACAGATTTACACACAGTGTCCAGAGTTACCGATTTATACACTGCGCCCAGAGTTACCGATTCACACACAGTGCCCAGAGTTACGGGTTCACACAGTGCCCAGAGTTACCGATTCACTTACAGTGCCCAGAGTTACCGATTTACACACCGTGCCCAGAGTTCCCGATTTACACACAGCGCCCAGAGTTACCATTTTACACACTGTGCCCAGAGTTGCCGATTCACATGCAGTGCCAAGAGTTAAAGATTTACACACAGCGCCCAGAGTTGCCGATTTACACACCGTGCCCTGAGTTCCCGATTTACACTCAGCGCCCAGAGTTACCGATTTACACACCGTGCCCAGAGTTACCGATTTACACACAGTGCCCAGAGTTACCGATTCACACACCGTGCCCTGAGTTACCAATTTACACACGGCGCCCAGAGTTACCGATTTACACACAGCGCCCAGAGATATCGATTTACACACAGCGCCCAGAGATACCGATTTATACACAGCGCCCAGAGTTACCGATTTACACAGTGCCCAGAGTTACCAATTTGCACACAGCGCCCAGAGTTACCGATTCACACACAGCGCCCAGAGTTACCAATTTACACAGCCCCCAGAGTTACCGATTCACACACAGCGCCCAGAGATACCGATTCACAGTGCTCAGAGTTAACGATTTACACACTGTACCCAGAGTTAGCGATTCAAACAGTGCCCAGAGTTACCGATTCACACACAGCGCCCAGAGTTACCAATTTTCACACAGCGCCCAGAGTTACCAATTTACACAGTGTCGAGAGTTACCGATTCACTCACCGTGCCCAGAGTTACTGATTCACACCCAGTGCCCAGAGTTACCGATTCAGACGCAGCGCCCAGAGATACCGGTTTACACACAGTGCCCAGAGTTACCGCTTTACACACCGCGCCCAGAGTTACCGATTCACACACAGCGCCCGGAGTTACCGATTTTCACACAGTGCCCAGAGTTACCGATTTACACAGTGCCCAGAGTTACCGATTCATACACAGTGCCCAGAGTTACCGATTCAAACAGTGACCGGAGTTACCGATTCACACACAGTGCCCAGAGTTACGGATTCACACACAGTGCCCAGAGTTACTGATTCACACACCGTGCCCAGAGATACCGATTTACACACAGTGCCCAGAGTTACCGATTGACACACAGCGCGCAGAGATACCGATTTACTCACTGTACCCAGAGTTAGCGATTCAAACAGTGCCCAGAGTTACCGATTCACACACAGGGCCCAGAGTTACCAATTTGCACACAGCGCCCAGAGTTACCAATTTGCACACAGCGCCCAGAGTTACCGATTTATACACAGCGCCCAGAGTTACCGATTTACACAGTGCCCAGAGTTACCGATCTACACAGCGCCCAGAGTTACCGATTCACAGACAGTGCCCAGAGTTACCTATTCAAACAGTGCCCGGAGTTACCGATTCACTTACAGTGCCCAGAGTTACCGATTTACACACCGTGCCCAGAGTTACAGATTTACACACAGTGCCCAGAGTTACCGATTTATACACTGCGCCCAGAGTTACCGATTCACACACAGTGCCCAGAGTTACGGGTTCACACAGTGCCCAGAGTTACCGATTTACACAGAGCCCCCAGAGTTTCCGATTTACACACAGTGCCCAGAGTTACCGATTCACACACAGCGCCCAGCGTTACCCATTTACACACAGCGCCCAGAGATACCGATTCACACACAGCGCCCAGAGTTACCAATTTACACAGCGCCCAGAGTTACCGATTCACACACAGCGCAGAGTTACCGATTCACACACAGTGCCCAGAGTTACCGATTTACACACAGCGCCCAGAGATACCGATTTATACACAGCGCCCAGAGTTACCGATTTACACAGTGCCCAGAGTTACCGATCTACACAGTGCCCAGAGTTACCTATTCAAACAGTGCCCGGAGTTACCGATTCACTTACAGTGCCCAGAGTTACCGATTTACACACCGTGCCCAGAGTTCCCGATTTACACACAGCGCCCAGAGTTACCATTTTACACACTGTGCCCAGAGTTGCCGATTCACATGCAGTGCCAAGAGTTAAAGATTTACACACAGCGCCCAGAGTTACCGATTTACACACCGTGCCCAGAGTTCCCGATTTACACACAGCGCCCAGAGTTACCGATTTACACACCGTGCCCAGAGTTACCGATTTACACACAGCGCCCAGAGTTACCGGTTCACACACAGTGCCCAATGTTACCGATTTACACACAGCGCCCAGAGTTACCGATTGACACACAGCGTCCAGAGTTACCGGTTCACACACAGTGCCCAGAGTTACCGATTGACACACAGCGTCCAGAGTTACCGGTTCACACAGTGCCCAGAGTTACCGATTTACACACAGCGCCCAGAGTTACCGATTTACACACAGCGCCCAGAGTTACCGGTTCACACACAGTGCCCAGAGTTCCCGATTTACACACAGCGCCCAGAGTTACCGATTTACACACAGCGCCCAGAGTTACCGGTTCACACACAGTGCCCAGAGTTCCCGATTTACACACAGTGCCCAGAGTTACCGATTTACACACAGTGCCCAGAGTTACCGATTCACACACTGTGCCCTGAGTTACCAATTTACACACGGCGCCCAGAGTTACCGATTTACACACAGCGCCCAGAGATATCGATTTACACACAGCGCCCAGAGATACCGATTTATACACAGCGCCCAGAGTTACCGATTTACACAGTGCCCAGAGTTACCGATCTACACAGCGCCCAGAGTTACCGATTCACAGACAGTGCCCAGAGTTACCTATTCAAACAGTGCCCGGAGTTACCGATTCACTTAAAGTGCCCAGAGTTACCAATTCACACACAGTGCCCAGAGTTACCGATTTACACACAGCGCCCAGAGTTACCGATTGACACACAGCGTCCAGAGTTACCGGTTCACACACAGTGCCCAGAGTTCCCGATTTACACACAGCGCCCAGAGTTACCGGTTCACACACAGTGCCCAGAGTTACCGATTGACACACAGCGTCCAGAGTTACCGGTTCACACACAGTGCCCAGAGTTACCGATTGACACACAGCGTCCAGAGTTACCGGTTCACACACAGTGCCCAGAGTTACCGATTTACACACAGCGCCCAGAGTTACCGATTTACACACAGAACCCAGAGTTACCGGTTCACACACAGTGCCCAGAGTTCCCGATTTACACACAGTGCCCAGAGTTACCGATTCACACACCGTGCCCAGAGTTAC
Source organism: Mustelus asterias (assembly GCF_964213995.1). Taxonomy (NCBI): domain Eukaryota; kingdom Metazoa; phylum Chordata; class Chondrichthyes; order Carcharhiniformes; family Triakidae; genus Mustelus; species Mustelus asterias. Next base: position 21,612,779 of record NC_135818.1, read on the forward strand.
CAATTTACACACAGTGCCCAGAGTTACCGATTCACACACCGTGCCCTGAGTTACCAATTTACACACAGTGCCCAGAGTTACCAATTTACACACAGCGCCCAGAGATACTGATTTACACACAGTGCCCAGAGTTACCGATTTACACACAGTGCCGAGTTACCGATTCACACACAGTGTCCAGAGATACCCATTTACACACAGTGTCCAGAGTTACCGATTCACACACAGTGCCCTGATTTACCGATTTACACAGAGTGCCCAGAGTTACTGATTTACATACAGTGCTCAGAGTTACCGATTCACCCACAGTGCCCAGTGTTACCGATATACACACAGCGCACAGAGTTACCGATTAACACACAGTGCCCAGAGTTACCGATTCATACACAGTGTCCAGATTTACCGATTTACAAACAGTGCCCAGAATTACCGATTTACACACAGTGCCCAGATTTACCGATTTACAAACAGTGCCCAGAATTACCGATTTACACACCGTGCCCAGAGTTACCGATTTACACACAGCGCCCAGAGTTACCGATTTACACACCGTGCCCAGAGTTCCCGATTTACACACAGCGCCCAGAGTTACCGATTTACACACCGTGCCCAGTGTTGCCGATTCACACGCAGTGCCCAGAGTTACCGATTCACACGCAGTGCCCAGAGTTACCGATTTAAACACAGCGCCCATAGTTACCAATTCACACACAGTGCCCAGAGTTATCGATTAACACACAGCGCCCAGAGTTACCGATTTACACAGTGTCCAGAGTTACCGATTCACACACAGCGCCCAGAGTTACCGATTCAAAGTGCCCAGAGTTACTGATTCACACACAGCGCTCAGAGTTACCGATTTACACAGTGTCCCGAGTTACCGATTTACGCACAGTGCCCAGAATTACCGATTTACACACAGTGCCCAGAGTTACAGATTTACACACCGCACCCAGAGTTTCCAATTTACACACAGTGCCCAGAGTTACCGATTCACACACAGCGCAGAGTTACCGATTCACACACAGTGCCCAGAGTTACCGATTTACACACGGCGCCCAGCGTTATCCATTTACACACAGCGCCCAGAGATACCGATTCACACAGTGCTCAGAGTTAACGATTTTCACACAACGCCCAGAGATTCCGATTTACACAGTGCCCAGAATTACCGATTTACACACAGTGTCCAGAGTAACCGATTTACACACCGCGTCCAGAGTTACAGATTTACACACAGTGCCCAGAGTTACCGATTTATACACTGCGCCCAGAGTTACCGATTCACACACAGTGCCCAGAGTTACGGGTTCACACAGTGCCCAGAGTTACCGATTCACACACAGTGCCCAGAGTTACGGGTTCACACAGTGCCCAGAGTTACCGATTCACACACAGCGCCCAGCGTTACCGATTTACACACCGTGCCCAGTGTTGCCGATTCACACGCAGTGCCCAGAGTTACCGATTCACACGCAGTGCCCAGAGTTACCGATTTAAACACAGCGCCCATAGTTACCAATTCACACACAGTGCCCAGAGTTATCGATTAACACACAGCGCCCAGAGTTACCGATTTACACAGTGTCCAGAGTTACCGATTCACACACAGCGCCCAGAGTTACCGATTCAAAGTGCCCAGAGTTACTGATTCACACACAGCGCTCAGAGTTACCGATTTACACAGTGTCCCGAGTTACCGATTTACGCACAGTGCCCAGAATTACCGATTTACACACAGTGCCCAGAGTTACAGATTTACACACCGCACCCAGAGTTTCCGATTTACACACAGTGCCCAGAGTTACCGATTCACACACAGCGCAGAGTTACCGATTCACACACAGTGCCCAGAGTTACCGATTTACACACGGCGCCCAGCGTTATCCATTTACACACAGCGCCCAGAGATACCGATTCACACAGTGCTCAGAGTTAACGATTTTCACACAACGCCCAGAGATTCCGATTTACACAGTGCCCAGAATTACCGATTTACACACAGTGTCCAGAGTAACCGATTTACACACCGCGTCCAGAGTTACAGATTTACACACAGTGCCCAGAGTTACCGATTTATACACTGCGCCCAGAGTTACCGATTCACACACAGTGCCCAGAGTTACGGGTTCACACAGTGCCCAGAGTTACCGATTCACACACAGCGCCCAGCGTTACCCATTTACACACAGCGCCCAGAGATACCGATTCACACATGCACCCAGAGTTACCAATTTACACAGCGCCCAGAGTTACCAATTCACACACAGCGCAGAGTTACCGATTCACACACAGTGCCCAGAGTTACCGATTTACACACAGCGCCCAGAGATACCGATTTATACACAGCGCCCAGAGTTACCGATTTACACAGTGCCCAGAGTTACCGATCTACACAGCGCCCAGAGTTACCGATTCACAGACAGTGCCCAGAGTTACCTATTCAAACAGTGCCCGGAGTTACCGATTCACTTACAGTGCCAGAGTTACCGATTTACACACCGTGCCCAGAGTTACAGATTTACACACAGTGTCCAGAGTTACCGATTTATACACTGCGCCCAGAGTTACCGATTCACACACAGTGCCCAGAGTTACGGGTTCACACAGTGCCCAGAGTTACCGATTCACTTACAGTGCCCAGAGTTACCGATTTACACACCGTGCCCAGAGTTCCCGATTTACACACAGCGCCCAGAGTTACCATTTTACACACTGTGCCCAGAGTTGCCGATTCACATGCAGTGCCAAGAGTTAAAGATTTACACACAGCGCCCAGAGTTGCCGATTTACACACCGTGCCCTGAGTTCCCGATTTACACTCAGCGCCCAGAGTTACCGATTTACACACCGTGCCCAGAGTTACCGATTTACACACAGCGCCCAGAGTTACAGATTTACACACAGCGCCCAGAGTTACCGGTTCACACACAGTGCCCAATGTTACCGATTTACACACAGCGCCCAGAGTTACCGATTGACACACAGCGTCCAGAGTTACCGGTTCACACACAGCGCCCAGAGTTACCAATTTACGCACGGCGCCCAGAGATACTGATTTACACACAGTGCCCAGAGTTATCGATTAACACACAGTGCCCCGAGTTACCGATTCACACACAGTGTCCAGAGATACCCATTTACACACAGTGTCCAGAGTTACCGATTCACACACAGTGCCCTGATTTACCGATTTACACACAGTGCCCAGAGTTACTGATTTACATACAGTGCTCAGAGTTACCGATTCACACACACTGTCCAGATTTACTGATTTTCATACAGTGCCCAGAGTTACTGATTTACATACAGTGCCCAGAGTTACTGATTCACATACAGTGCCCAGAGTTACCGATTCACCCACAGTGCCCAGTGTTACCGATTTACACACAGCGTACAGAGGTCCCGATTAACACACAGTGCCCAGAGTTACCGATTCATACACAGTGTCCATATTTACCGATTTACAAACAGTGCCCAGATTTACCGATTTACAAACAGTGCCCAGAATTACCGATTTACAAACAGTGCCCAGAATTACCGATTTACACACCGTGCCGAGTTACCGATTTACCCACAGCGCCCAGAGTTACCGATTTACACACAGCGCCCAGAATTACCGATTTACACACCGTGCCCAGAGTTCCCGATTTACACACAGCGCCCAGAGTTACCGATTTACACACCGTGCCCAGAGTTGCCGATTCACATGCAGTGCCAAGAGTTACAGATTTACACACAGCACCCAGAGTTACCGATTTACACACCGTGCCCAGAGTTCCCGATTTACACACGGCGCCTAGAGTTACTGATTTACACACCGTGCCCAGAGTTGCCGATTCACAGTGCCCAGAGTTCCCGATTTACACACAGCGCCTAGAGTTACTGATTCACACACAGTGCCCAGTGTTGCCGATTCACACGCAGTGCCCAGAGTTACCGATTCACACGCAGTGCCCAGAGTTACCGATTTAAACACAGCGCCCATAGTTACCAATTCTCACACAGTGCCCAGAGTTATCGATTAACACACAGCGCCCAGAGTTACCGATTTACACAGTGTCCAGAGTTACCGATTCACACACAGCGCCAAGAGTTACCGATTCACAGTGCCCAGAGTTACTGATTCACACACAGCGCTCAGAATTACCGATTTACAGTGTCCAGAGTTAACGATTTACGCACAGTGCCCAGAGTTACCGATTTACACACAATGCCCAGAGTTACCGATTTACACACAGTGCCCAGAGTTACCGATTTTCACACAGTGCCCAGAGTTACAGATTTACACACAGTGCCCAGAATTACCAATTTACACACAGTGCCCAGAGTTACCGATTTACACACAGTGCCCAGTGTTACCGATTTACACACAGTGCCCAGAGTTACCGATTTACACACACTGTCCAGTTACCAATTTACACACAGTGCCCAGAGTAACCGATTTACACACAGTGCCCAGAGTTACCGATTTTCACACAGGGCCCAGAGTTACAGATTTACACACAGTGCCCAGAATTACCGATTCACACACAGTGCCCAGAGTTCCCGATTTACACACAGCGCCCAGAGTTACCGATTTACACACCGTGCCCAGAGTTGCCAATTCACACGCAGTGCCCAGAGTTACCGATTTAAACACAGCGCCCATAGTTACCAATTCACACACAGTGCCCAGAGTTATCCATTAACACACAGCGCCCAGAGTTACCGATTTACACAGTGTCCTGAGTTACCGATTCACACACAGCGCCCAGAGTTACCGATTCACAGTGCCCAGAGTTACTGATTCGCACACAGCGCTCAGAGTTACCGATTTACACACCGCACCCAGAGTTACCGATTTACACACAGCGCCCAGAGTTACCGATTTACACACCCCGCCCAAAGTTACCGATTCAAACAGTGCCCACAGTTACCGATTCACACAGTGCTCAGAATTAACGATTTACACACTGTACCCAGAGTTACCGATTCACACACTGTACCCAGAGTTACCGATTTACAAACAGTGCCCTGAGTTACCGATTCACACACAGTGCCCAGAGTTACCGATTTACACTGTCCAGAGTTATCGATTAACACACAGCGCCCAGAGTTACCGATTTACACGCAGTGCCCATAGTTACCGATTCATACACAGTGCCCAGGGTTACCAATTCACACACAGCGCCCAGAGTTACCAATTTTCACACTGCCCAGAGTTATCGATTTACACACACTGCCCAGAGTTAGCCATTTACACACAGTGTCCAGAGTGACCGATTTACACACAGTGCCCAAAGTTACCAATTCACAGTGCCCAGAGTTACTGATTCACACACAGCGCCCAGAGTTACCAATTTACGCACAGTGCCCAGAGTTACCCCGATTTACACACACTGTCCAGAGTTACCGATTTACACACAGTGCCCAGAGTTACCGATTTACACACAGTGCCCAGAGTTACCGATTCACACACAGTATCCAGAGTTACCGATTCACACACAGTAGCCAGAGTTACCGATTCACACACAGTGCCCAGAGTTACCGATTCACACACAGTGCCCAGAGTTACCGATTCACACACAGCGCCCAGAGATACCGATTTACCCACAGTGCCCAGAGTTACCAATCTGCACACAGTGTCGAGAGTTACCGATTCACACACAATGCCCAGAGTTACTGATTCACACCCAGTGCCCAGAGTTGCCGATTCACACGCAGTGCCCAGAGTTACCGATACATACACAGCGCCCAGAGTTACCGATTTACACTGTCCAGAGTTATCGATTAACACACAGCGCCCAGAGTTACCGATTTACACGCAGTGCCCATAGTTACCTATTCATACACAGTGCCCAGGGTTACCGATTCACACACACCGCACAGAGTTACCGATTTTCAGACTGCCCAGAGTTATTGATTTTCACACTGCCCAGAGTTACCGATTTACACACAGTGGCCAGAGTGACCGATTTACACACAGTGCCCAAAGTTACCGATTCACAGAGCCCAGAGTTACCGATTCACACACAGCGCCCAGAGTTACCGATTTACGCACAGTGCCCAGAGTTACCCCGATTTACACACAGTGCCCAGAGTTACCCCGATTTACACACAGTGCCCAGAATTACCGATTTACACACAGTGCCCAGAGTTACCGATTTACACACAGTGCCCAGAGTTACCGATTTACACACAGTGTCCAGAGTTACAGATTTACACACCGCACCCAGAGTTACCGATTTACACACAGCGCCCATCGTTACCGATTTACACACCGCGCCCAGAGTTACCGATTTACACACAGCGCCCAGCGTTACCCATTTACACAGTGCCCACAGTCACCGATTCACACACAGTGCCCAGAGATACCGATTCAAAGAGTGCCCGGAATTACCGATTCACACACAGTGCCCAGAGTTACGGATTCACACACAGTGCCCAGAGTTACCGATTTACACACACAGTCCAGAGTTACCGATTTACACACCGCGCCCAGTGTTACCAATTCAGACAGTGCCCACAGTTACCGATTCACACACAGCGCCCAGAGTTACCAATTTGCACACAGCGCCCAGAGTTACCGGTTTACACACAGCACCCAGAGATACCGATTTACCCACAGTGTGGAGAGTTACCGATTCACACACCGTGCCCAGAGTTACTGATTCACATCCAGTGCCCAGTGTTGCCGATTCACACGCAGTGTCCAGAGTTACCGATTTACACACAGTGTCCAGATTTACCGATTTACACACCGTGCCCAGAGTTACCGAATTACACATAGCGCGCAGAGTTACCAATTTACACACCACGCCCAGAGTTACCGATTTACACACCACGCCCAGAGTTACCGATTCACAGTGCCCAGAGTTACCGATTCGCACACAGCGCCCAGAGTTACCGATTTACTGTGTCCAGAGTTACCGATTTACGCGCAGTGCCCAGAGTTACCGATTTACACACAGTGCCCAGAATTACCGATTTACACACAGTGCCCAGAGTTACAGATTTACACACAGTGCCCAGAATTACCCATTTACACACAGTGCCCAGAGTTACAGATTTACACACAGTGCCCAGAATTACCGATTTACACACAGTGCCCAGTGTTACCGATTCACACACCGCGCCCAGAGTTACCGATTTACGCACTGCGCCCAGAGTTACCAATTTACACACAGTGCCCACAGTTACCGATTCACACACAGTGCCCAGAGATACCGATTCAAACAGTGCCCGGAGTTACCGATTCACACACAGTGCCCAGAGTTACGGATTCACACACAGTGCCCAGATTTACCGATTTACACACAGCGCCCAGAGTTACCAATTGACACACAGCGCCCAGAGTTACCGATTTACATACAGTGCCCAGAGTTACCGATAGACACACAGCGCCCAGAGTTACCGATTGACACACAGTGTCGAGAGTTACCGATTCACACACCATGCCCAGAGTTACTGATTCACACCCAGTGCCCAGAGTTGCCGATTCACACGCAGTGCCCAGAGTTACCGATTTACACACAGTGTCCAGATTTACCGATTTACAAACAGTGCCCTGAGTTACCGATTCACACACAGTGCCCAGAGTTACCGATTTACACTGTCCAGAGTTATCGGTTAACACACAGCGCCCAGAGTTACCGATTTACACGCAGTGCCCATAGTTACCGATTCATACACAGTGTCCAGATTGACCGATTTACAAACAGTGCCCAGAGTTACCTATTCATACACAGTGCCCAGGGTTACCAATTCACACACAGCGCCCAGAGTTACCAATTTGCACACAGCGCCCAGAGTTACCGGTTTACACACAGCACCCAGAGATACCGATTTACCCACAGTGTCGAGAGTTACCGATTCACACACCGTGCCCAGAGTTACTGATTCACATCCAGTGCCCAGTGTTGCCGATTCACACGCAGAGTCCAGAGTTACCGATTTACACACAGTGTCCAGATTTACCGATTTACACACCGTGCCCAGAGTTACCGATTTACACACAGCGCGCACAGTTACCAATTTACACACCATGCCCAGAGTTACCGATTTACACACCACGCCCAGAGTTACCGATTCACAGTGCCCAGAGTTACCGATTCGCACACAGCGCCCAGAGTTACCGATTTACTGTGTCCAGAGTTACCGATTTACGCGCAGTGCCCAGAGTTACCGATTTACACACACTGTCCAGAGTTACCGATTTACACACAGTGCCCAGAGTTACCGATTTACACACAGTGCCCAGAATTACTGATTTACACACAGTGCCCAGAGTTACAGATTTACACACAGTGCCCAGAATTACCCATTTACACACAGTGCCCAGAGTTACAGATTTACACACAGTGCCCAGAATTACCGATTTACACACAGTGCCCAGCGTTACCGATTTACACACCGCGCCCAGAGTTACCGATTTACGCACAGCGCCCAGAGTTACCGATTTATACACTGCGCCCAGAGTTACCGATTTACGCACAGCGCCCAGAGTTACCGATTTACGCACAGTGTCCAGATTTACCGATTTACAAACAGTGCCCTGAGTTACCGATTCACACACAGTGCCCAGAGTTACCGATTTACACTGTCCAGAGTTATCGGTTAACACACAGCGCCCAGAGTTACCGATTTACACGCAGTGCCCATAGTTACCGATTCATACACAGTGTCCAGATTGACCGATTTACAAACAGTGCCCAGAGTTACCTATTCATACACAGTGCCCAGGGTTACCAATTCACACACAGCGCCCAGAGTTACCAATTTGCACACAGCGCCCAGAGTTACCGGTTTACACACAGCACCCAGAGATACCGATTTACCCACAGTGTCGAGAGTTACCGATTCACACACCGTGCCCAGAGTTACTGATTCACATCCAGTGCCCAGTGTTGCCGATTCACACGCAGAGTCCAGAGTTACCGATTTACACACAGTGTCCAGATTTACCGATTTACACACCGTGCCCAGAGTTACCGATTTACACACAGCGCGCACAGTTACCAATTTACACACCATGCCCAGAGTTACCGATTTACACACCACGCCCAGAGTTACCGATTCACAGTGCCCAGAGTTACCGATTCGCACACAGCGCCCAGAGTTACCGATTTACTGTGTCCAGAGTTACCGATTTACGCGCAGTGCCCAGAGTTACCGATTTACACACACTGTCCAGAGTTACCGATTTACACACAGTGCCCAGAGTTACCGATTTACACACAGTGCCCAGAATTACTGATTTACACACAGTGCCCAGAGTTACAGATTTACACACAGTGCCCAGAATTACCCATTTACACACAGTGCCCAGAGTTACAGATTTACACACAGTGCCCAGAATTACCGATTTACACACAGTGCCCAGCGTTACCGATTTACACACCGCGCCCAGAGTTACCGATTTACGCACAGCGCCCAGAGTTACCGATTTATACACTGCGCCCAGAGTTACCGATTTACGCACAGCGCCCAGAGTTACCGATTTACGCACAGCGCCCAGAGTTACCGATTTACACACAGTGCCCACAGTTACCGATTCACACACAGTGCCCAGAGATACCGATTCAAACAGTGCCCGGAGTTACCGATTCACACACAGTGCCCAGAGTTACGGATTCACACACAGTGCCCAGATTTACCGATTTACACACAGCGCCCAGAGTTACCAATTGACACACAGCGCCCAGAGTTACTGATTTACATACAGTGCCCAGAGTTACCGATAGACACACAGCGCCCAGAGTTACCGATTGACACACAGTGTCGAGAGTTACCGATTCACACACCATGCCCAGAGTTACTGATTCACACCCAGTGCCCAGAGTTGCCGATTCACACGCAGTGCCCAGAGTTACCGATTTACACACAGTGTCCAGATTTACCGATTTACAAACAGTGCCCTGAGTTACCGATTCACACACAGTGCCCAGAGTTACCGATTTACACTGTCCAGAGTTATCGGTTAACACACAGCGCCCAGAGTTACCGATTTACACGCAGTGCCCATAGTTACCGATTCATACACAGTGTCCAGATTGACCGATTTACAAACAGTGCCCAGAGTTACCTATTCATACACAGTGCCCAGGGTTACCAATTCACACACAGCGCCCAGAGTTACCAATTTGCACACAGCGCCCAGAGTTACCGGTTTACACACAGCACCCAGAGATACCGATTTACCCACAGTGTCGAGAGTTACCGATTCACACACCGTGCCCAGAGTTACTGATTCACATCCAGTGCCCAGTGTTGCCGATTCACACGCAGAGTCCAGAGTTACCGATTTACACACAGTGTCCAGATTTACCGATTTACACACCGTGCCCAGAGTTACCGATTTACACACAGCGCGCACAGTTACCAATTTACACACCATGCCCAGAGTTACCGATTTACACACCACGCCCAGAGTTACCGATTCACAGTGCCCAGAGTTCCCGATTCGCACACAGCGCCCAGAGTTACCGATTTACTGTGTCCAGAGTTACCGATTTACGCGCAGTGCCCAGAGTTACCGATTTACACACACTGTCCAGAGTTACCGATTTACACACAGTGCCCAGAGTTACCGATTTACACACAGTGCCCAGAATTACTGATTTACACACAGTGCCCAGAGTTACAGATTTACACACAGTGCCCAGAATTACCCATTTACACACAGTGCCCAGAGTTACAGATTTACACACAGTGCCCAGAATTACCGATTTACACACAGTGCCCAGCGTTACCGATTTACACACCGCGCCCAGAGTTACCGATTTACGCACAGCGCCCAGAGTTACCGATTTATACACTGCGCCCAGAGTTACCGATTTACGCACAGTGCCCAGAGTTACCGATTTACACACAGTGCCCACAGTTACCGATTCACACACAGTGCCCAGAGATACTGATTCAAACAGTGCCCGGAGTTACCGATTCACACACAGTGCCCAGAGTTACGGATTCACACACAGTGCCCAGATTTACCGATTTACACACAGCGCCCAGAGTTACCAATTGACACACAGCGCCCAGAGATACTGATTTACATACAGTGCCCAGAGTTACCGATAGACACACAGCGCCCAGAGTTACCGATTGACACACAGTGTCGAGAGTTACCGATTTACACTGTCCAGAGTTATCGGTTAACACACAGCGCCCAGAGTTACCGATTTACACGCAGTGCCCATAGTTACCGATTCATACACAGTGTCCAGATTGACCGATTTACAAACAGTGCCCAGAGTTACCTATTCATACACAGTGCCCAGGGTTACCAATTCACACACAGCGCCCAGAGTTACCAATTTTCACACTGCCCAGAGTTATCGATTTACACACACTGCCCAGAGTTACCCATTTACACACAGTGTCCAGAGTGACCGATTTACACACAGTGCCCAAAGTTACCAATTCACAGTGCCCAGAGTTACTGATTCACACACAGCGCCCAGAGTTACCAATTTACGCACAGTGCGCAGAGTTACCCCGATTTACACACACTGTCCAGAGTTACCGATTTACACACAGTGCCCAGAGTTACCGATTTACACACAGTGCCCAGAGTTACCGATTCACACACAGTATCCAGAGTTACCGATTCACACACAGTAGCCAGAGTTACCGATTCACACACAGTGCCCAGAGTTACCGATTCACACACAGTGCCCAGAGTTACCGATTCACACACAGCGCCCAGAGATACCGATTTACCCACAGTGCCCAGAGTTACCAATCTGCACACAGTGTCGAGAGTTACCGATTCACACACAATGCCCAGAGTTACTGATTCACACCCAGTGCCCAGAGTTGCCGATTCACACGCAGTGCCCAGAGTTACCGATACATACACAGCGCCCAGAGTTACCGATTTACACTGTCCAGAGTTATCGATTAACACAGAGCGCCCAGAGTTACCGATTTACACGCAGTGCCCATAGTTACCTATTCATACATAGTGCCCAGGGTTACCGATTCACACACACCGCACAGAGTTACCGATTTTCAGACTGCCCAGAGTTATTGATTTTCACACTGCCCAGAGTTACCGATTTACACACAGTGGGCAGAGTGACCGATTTACACACAGTGCCCAAAGTTACCGATTCACAGAGCCCAGAGTTACCGATTCACACACAGCGCCCAGAGTTACCGATTTACGCACAGTGCCCAGAGTTACCCCGATTTACACACAGTGCCCAGAATTACCGATTTACACACAGTGCCCAGAGTTACCGATTTACACACAGTGCCCAGAGTTACCGATTTACACACAGTGTCCAGAGTTACAGATTTACACACCGCACCCAGAGTTACCGATTTACACACAGCGCCCATCGTTACCGATTTACACACCGCGCCCAGAGTTACCGATTTACACACAGCGCCCAGCGTTACCCATTTACACAGTGCCCACAGTCACCGATTCACACACAGTGCCCAGAGATACCGATTCAAACAGTGCCCGGAATTACCGATTCACACACAGTGCCCAGAGTTACGGATTCACACACAGTGCCCAGAGTTACCGATTTACACACACAGTCCAGAGTTACCGATTTACACACAGTGCCCAGTGTTACCGATTTACACGCAGTGCCCAGAGTTACCGATTTTCACATAGTGCCCAGAGTTACAGATTTACACACCGCGCCCAGAGTTACCGATTTACACACAGCGCCCAGCGTTACCCATTTACACAGACCCCACAGTGACCGATTCACACACAGTGCCCAGAGATACCGATTCAAACAGTGCCCGGAATTACCGATTCACACACAGTGCCCAGAGTTACCGATTTACACACACAGTCCAGAGTTACCGATTTACACACAGTGCCCAGTGTTACCGATTTACACGCAGTGCCCAGAGTTACCGATTTTCACATAGTGCCCAGAGTTACAGATTTACACACAGTGCCCAGAATTACCGATTTACACACAGTGCCCAGAGTTACAGATTTACACAGCGTGCCCAGAGTTACCGATTTACACACAGCGCCCAGAGTTACCAATTCAGACAGTGCCGACAGTTACCGATTCACACACAGCGCCCAGAGTTACCAATTTGCACACAGCGCCCAGAGTTACCGGTTTACACACAGCACCCAGAGATACCGATTTACCCACAGTGTCGAGAGTTACCGATTCACACACCGTGCCCAGAGTTACTGATTCACATCCAGTGCCCAGTGTTGCCGATTCACACGCAGTGTCCAGAGTTACCGATTTACACAGTGTCCAGATTTACCGATTTACACACCGTGCCCAGAGTTACCGAATTACACATAGCGCGCAGAGTTACCAATTTACACACCACGCCCAGAGTTACCGATTTACACACCACGCCCAGAGTTACCGATTCACAGTGCCCAGAGTTACCGATTCGCACACAGCGCCCAGAGTTACCGATTTACTGTGTCCAGAGTTACCGATTTACGCGCAGTGCCCAGAGTTACCGATTTACACACAGTGCCCAGAATTACCGATTTACACACAGTGCCCAGAGTTACAGATTTACACACAGTGCCCAGAATTACCCATTTACACACAGTGCCCAGAGTTACAGATTTACACACAGTGCCCAGAATTACCGATTTACACACAGTGCCCACAGTTACCGATTCACACACAGTGCCCAGAGATACCGATTCAAACAGTGCCCGGAGTTACCGATTCACACACAGTGCCCAGAGTTACGGATTCACACACAGTGCCCAGATTTACCGATTTACACACAGCGCCCAGAGTTACCAATTGACACACAGCGCCCAGAGTTACTGATTTACATACAGTGCCCAGAGTTACCGATAGACACACAGCGCCCAGAGTTACCGATTGACACACAGTGTCGAGAGTTACCGATTCACACACCATGCCCAGAGTTACTGATTCACACCCAGTGCCCAGAGTTGCCGATTCACACGCAGTGCCCAGAGTTACCGATTTACACACAGTGTCCAGATTTACCGATTTACAAACAGTGCCCTGAGTTACCGATTCACACACAGTGCCCAGAGTTACCGATTTACACTGTCCAGAGTTATCGGTTAACACACAGCGCCCAGAGTTACCGATTTACACGCAGTGCCCATAGTTACCGATTCATACACAGTGTCCAGATTGACCGATTTACAAACAGTGCCCAGAGTTACCTATTCATACACAGTGCCCAGGGTTACCAATTCACACACAGCACCCAGAGTTACCAATTTTCACACTGCCCAGAGTTATCGATTTTCACACTGCCCAGAGTTACCCATTTACACACAGTGTCCAGAGTGACCGATTTACACACAGTGCCCAAAGTTACCAATTCACAGTGCCCAGACTTACTGATTCACACACAGCGCCCAGAGTTACCAATTTACGCACAGTGCCCAGAGTTACCCCGATTTACACACACTGTCCAGAGTTACCGATTTACACACAGTGCCCAGAGTTACCGATTTACACACAGTGCCCAGAGTTACCGATTTACACAGTATCCAGAGTTACCGATTCACACACAGTATCCAGAGTTACCGATTCACACACAGTGCCCAGAGTTACCGATTCACACACAGTGCCCAGAGTTACCGATTCACACACAGTGCCCAGAGTTACCGATTCACACACAGCGCCCAGAGTTACCGATTCACACACAGTGCCCAGAGTTACCAATCTGCACACAGTGCCCAGAGTTACCGGTTTACACACAGCGCCCAGAGATACCGATTTACCCACAGTGCCCAGAGTTACCGATTTACACACAGTGTCGAGAGTTACCGATTCACACACCATGCCCAGAGTTACTGATTCACACCCAGTGCCCAGAGTTACCGATACATACACAGCGCCCAGAGTTACCGATTTACACTGTCCAGAGTTATCGATTAACACACAGCGCCCAGAGTTACCGATTTACACGCAGTGCCCATAGTTACCTATTCATACACAGTGCCCAGGGTTACCGATTCACACACAGCGCACAGAGTTACCGATTTTCAGACTGCCCAGAGTTATTGATTTTCACACTGCCCAGAGTTACCGATTTACACACAGTGGCCAGAGTGACCGATTTACACACAGTGCCCAAAGTTACCGATTCACAGTGCCCAGAGTTACTGATTCACACACAGCGCCCAGAGTTACCGATTTACGCACAGTGCCCAGAGTTACCCCGATTTACACACACTGTCCAGAGTTACCGATTTACACACAGTGCCCAGAATTACCGATTTACACACAGTGCCCAGAGTTACCGATTTACACACAGTGCCCAGAGTTACCGATTTACACACAGTGTCCAGAGTTACAGATTTACACACCGCACCCAGAGTTACCGATTTACACACAGCGCCCATCGTTACCGATTTACACACCGCGCCCAGAGTTACCGATTTACACACAGCGCCCAGCGTTACCCATTTACACAGTGCCCACAGTCACCGATTCACACACAGTGCCCAGAGATACCGATTCAAACAGTGCCCGGAATTACCGATTCACACACAGTGCCCAGAGTTACGGATTCACACACAGTGCCCAGAGTTACCGATTTACACACACAGTCCAGAGTTACCGATTTACACACAGTGCCCAGTGTTACCGATTTACACGCAGTGCCCAGAGTTACCGATTTTCACATAGTGCCCAGAGTTACAGATTTACACACAGTGCCCAGAATTACCGATTTACACACAGTGCCCAGTGTTACAGATTTACACACAGTGCCCAGAGTTACAGATTTACACAGCGTGCCCAGAGTTACAGATTTACACAGCGTGCCCAGAGTTACCGATTTACACACAGCGCCCAGAGTTACCGATTTACACACCGCGCCCAGTGTTACCAATTCAAACAGTGCCCACAGTTACCGATTCACACACAGCGCCCAGAGTTACCAATTTGCACACAGCGCCCAGAGTTACCGGTTTACACACAGCACCCAGAGATACCGATTTACCCACAGTGTCGAGAGTTACCGATTCACACACCGTGCCTAGAGTTACTGATTCACATCCAGTGCCCAGTGTTGCCGATTCACACGCAGTGTCCAGAGTTACCGATTTACACACAGTGTCCAGATTTACCGATTTACACACCGTGCCCAGAGTTACCGAATTACACATAGCGCGCAGAGTTACCAATTTACACACCACGCCCAGAGTTACCGATTTACACACCACGCCCAGAGTTACCGATTCACAGTGCCCAGAGTTACCCATTCGCACACAGCGCCCAGAGTTACCGATTTACTGTGTCCAGAGTTACCGATTTACGCGCAGTGCCCAGAGTTACCGATTTACACACACTGTCCAGAGTTACCGATTTACACACAGTGCCCAGAGTTACCGATTTACACACAGTGCCCAGAATTACCGATTTACACACAGTGCCCAGAGTTACAGATTTACACACAGTGCCCAGAATTACCCATTTACACACAGTGCCCAGAGTTACAGATTTACACACAGTGCCCAGAATTACCCATTTACACACAGTGCCCAGCGTTACCGATTTACACACCGCGCCCAGAGTTACCGATTTACGCACAGCGCCCAGAGTTACCGATTTATACACTGCGCCCAGAGTTACCGATTTACGCACAGCGCCCAGAGTTACCGATTTACACACAGTGCCCACAGTTACCGATTCACACACAGTGCCCAGAGATACCGATTCAAACAGTGCCCGGAGTTACGGATTCACACACAGTGCCCAGAGTTACGGATTCACACACAGTGCCCAGATTTACCGATTTACACACAGCGCCCAGAGTTACCAATTGACACACAGCGCCCAGAGTTACTGATTTACATACAGTGCCCAGAGTTACCGATAGACACACAGCGCCCAGAGTTACCGATTGACACACAGTGTCGAGAGTTACCGATTCACACACCATGCCCAGAGTTACTGATTCACACCCAGTGCCCAGAGTTACCGATTTACACACAGTGTCCAGATTTACCGATTTACAAACAGTGCCCTGAGTTACCGATTCACACACAGTGCCCAGAGTTACCGATTTACACTGTCCAGAGTTATCGGTTAACACACAGCGCCCAGAGTTACCGATTTACACGCAGTGCCCATAGTTACCGATTCATACACAGTGTCCAGATTGTCCGATTTACAAACAGTGCCCAGAGTTACCTATTCATACACAGTGCCCAGGGTTACCAATTCACACACAGCGCCCAGAGTTACCAATTTTCACACTGCCCAGAGTTACCGATTTACACACAGTGTCCAGAGTGACCGATTTACACACAGTGCCCAAAGTTACCAATTCACAGTGCCCAGAGTTACTGATTCACACACAGCGCCCAGAGTTACCGATTTACGCACAGTACCCAGAGTTACCCCGATTTACACACACTGTCCAGAGTTACCGATTTACACACAGTGCCCAGAGTTACCGATTTACACACAGTGCCCAGAGTTACCGATTTACACACAGTATCCAGAGTTACCGATACACACACAGTATCCAGAGTTACCGATTCACACACAGCGCCCAGAGTTACCGATTCACACACAGTGCCCAGAGTTACCAATCTGCACACAGTGCCCAGAGTTACCGGTTTACACACAGCGCCCAGAGATACCGATTTACCCACAGTGCCCAGAGTTACCGATTTAGACACAGTGTCGAGAGTTACCGATTCACACACCATGCCCAGAGTTACTGATTCACACCCAGTGCCCAGAGTTGCCGATTCACACGCAGTGCCCAGAGTTACCGATACATACACAGCGCCCAGAGTTACCGATTTACACTGTCCAGAGTTATTGATTAACACACAGCGCCCAGAGTTACCGATTTACACGCAGTGCCCATAGTTACCTATTCATACACAGTGCCCAGGGTTACCGATTCACACACAGCGCACAGAGTTACCGATTTTCAGACTGCCCAGAGTTATTGATTTTCACACTGCCCAGAGTTACCGATTTACACACAGTGGCCAGAGTGACCGATTTACACACAGTGCCCAAAGTTACCGATTCACAGTGCCCAGAGTTACTGATTCACACACAGCGCCCAGAGTTACCGATTTACGCACAGTGCCCAGAGTTACCCCGATTTACACACACTGTCCAGAGTTACCGATTTACACACAGTGCCCAGAATTACCGATTTACACACAGTGCCCAGAGTTACCGATTTACACACAGTGCCCAGAGTTACCGATTTACACACAGTGTCCAGAGTTACAGATTTACACACCGCACCCAGAGTTACCGATTTACACACAGCGCCCATCGTTACCGATTTACACACCGCGCCCAGAGTTACCGATTTACACACAGCGCCCAGCGTTACCCATTTACACAGTGCCCACAGTCACGGATTCACACACAGTGCCCAGAGATACCGATTCAAACAGTGCCCGGAATTACCGATTCACACACAGTGCCCAGAGTTACGGATTCACACACAGTGCCCAGAGTTACCGATTTACACACACAGTCCAGAGTTACCGATTTACACACAGTGCCCAGTGTTACCGATTTACACGCAGTGCCCAGGGTTACCGATTTTCACATAGTGCCCAGAGTTACAGATTTACACACAGTGCCCAGAATTACCGATTTACACACAGTGCCCAGAGTTACAGATTTACACAGCGTGCCCAGAGTTACCGATTTACACACAGCGCCCAGAGTTACCGATTTACACACCGCGCCCAGTGTTACCAATTCAAACAGTGCCCACAGTTACCGATTCACACACAGCGCCCAGAGTTACCAATTTTCACACAGGGCCCAGAGTTACCGGTTTACACACAGCACCCAGAGATACCGATTTACCCACAGTGTCGAGAGTTACCGATTCACACACCGTGCCCAGAGTTACTGATTCACATCCAGTGCCCAGTGTTGCCGATTCACACGCAGTGTCCAGAGTTACCGATTTACACACAGTGTCCAGATTTACCGATTTACACACCGTGCCCAGAGTTACCGATTTACACACAGCGCGCAGAGTTACCAATTTACACACCACGCCCAGAGTTACCGATTTACACACCACGCCCAGAGTTACCGATTCACAGTGCCCAGAGTTACTGATTTGCACACAGCGCCCAGAGTTACCGATTTACTGTGTCCAGAGTTACCGATTTACGCACAGTGCCCAGAGTTACCGATTTACACACTGTCCAGAGTTACCGATTTACGCGCAGTGCCCAGAGTTACCGATTTACACACAGTGCCCAGAGTTACCGATTTACACACAGTGCCCAGTGTTACCGATTTACACACCGCGCCCAGAGTTACCGATTTACGCACAGCGCCCAGAGTTACCAATTTATACACTGCGCCCAGAGTTACCGATTTACGCACAGCGCCCAGAGTTACCGATTTACACACAGTGCCCACAGTTACCGATTCAAACAGTGCCCGGAGTTACCGATTTACGCACAGTGCCCAGAGTTACCCCGATTTACACACACTGTCCAGAGTTACCGATTTACACACAGTGCCCAGAGTTACCGATTTACACACAGTGCCCAGAGTTACCGATTTACACACAGTGTCCAGAGTTACAGAATTACACACTGCACCCAGAGTTACTGATTTACACACAGCGCCCAGCGTTACCCATTTACACCGTGCCCACAGTCACCGATTCACACACAGTGCCCAGAGATACCGATTCAAGCAGTGCCCGGAATTACCGATTCACACACAGTGCCCAGAGTTACAGATTCACACACAGTGCCCAGAGTTACCGATTTACACACACTGTCCAGAGTTAACGATTTACACACAGTGCCCAGTGTTACCGATTTACACGCAGTGCCCAGAGTTACCGATATTCACACAGTGCCCTGAATTACCGATTTACACACAGTGCCCAGAATTACCGATTTACACACAGTGCCCAGAGTTACAGATTTACACACAGTGCCCAGAGTTACAGATTTACACACAGCGCCCAGAATTACCGATTTACACACAGTGCCCAGAATTACCGATTTACACACAGTGCCCAGAATTACCGATTTACACACAGTGCCCAGAGTTACAGATTTACACACAGTGCCCAGAGTTACCGATTTACACGCAGTGCCCAGAGTTACAGATTTACACACAGTGCCCAGAATTACCGATTTACACACAGTGCCCAGAGTTACAGATTTACACACAGTGCCCTGAATTACCGATTTACACACAGTGCCCAGAATTACCGATTTACACGCAGTGCCCAGAGTTACAGATTTACACACAGTGCCCAGAGTTACAGATTTACACACAGTGCCCTGAATTAACGATTTACACACAGTGCCCAGAGTTACAGATTTACACAGCGTGCCCAGAGTTACCGATTTACACACAGCGCCCAGAGTTACAGATTTACACACAGTGCCCTGAATTAACGATTTACACACAGTGCCCAGAGTTACAGATTTACACAGCGTGCCCAGAGTTACCGATTTACACACAGCGCCCAGAGTTACCGAATTACACACCGCGCCCTGTGTTACCAATTCAAACAGTGCCCACAGTTACCGATTCACACACAGCGCCCAGAGTTACCAATTTGCACACAGCGCCCAGAGTTACCGGTGTACACACAGCACCCAGAGATACCGATTTACCCACAGTGTCGAGAGTTACCGATTCACACACCGTGCCCAGAGTTACTGATTCACATCCAGTGCCCAGTGTTGCCGATTCACACGCAGTGTCCAGAGTTACCGATTTACACACAGTGTCCAGATTTACCGATTTACACACCGTGCCCAGAGTTACCGATTTACACACCACGCCCAGAGTTACCGATTCACAGTGCCCAGAGTTACCGATTCGCACACAGCGCCCAGAGTTACCGATTTACTGTGTCCAGAGTTACCGATCTACGCGCAGTGCCCAGAGTTACCGATTTACACACACTGTCCAGAGTTACCGATTTACACACAGTGCCCAGAGTTACCGATTTACACACAGTGCCCAGAATTACCGATTCGCACACAGCGCCCAGAGTTACCGATTTACTGTGTCCAGAGTTACCGATCTACGCGCAGTGCCCAGAGTTACCGATTTACACACACTGTCCAGAGTTACCGATTTACACACAGTGCCCAGAGTTACCCATTTACACACAGTGCCCAGCGTTACCGATTTACACACCGCGCCCAGAGTTACCGATTTACGCACAGCGCCCAGAGTTACCGATTTATACACTGCGCCCAGAGTTACCGATTTACGCACAGCGCCCAGAGTTACCGATTCACACACAGTGCCCACAGTTACCGATTCACACACAGTGCCCAGAGATACCGATTCAAACAGTGCCCGGAGTTACCGATTCACACACAGTGCCTAGAGTTACGGATTCACACACAGTGCCCAGATTTACCGATTTACACACAGTGCCCAGAATTACCGATTTACACACAGTGCCCAGAGTTACAGATTTACACACAGTGCCCAGAATTACCCATTTACACACAGTGCCCAGAGTTACAGATTTACACACAGTGCCCAGAATTACCTATTTACACACAGTGCCCAGCGTTACCGATTTACACACCGCGCCCAGAGTTACCGATTTACGCACAGCGCCCAGAGTTACCGATTTATACACTGCGCCTGGAGTTACCGATTTACGCACAGCGCCCAGAGTTACCGATTTACACACAGTGCCCACAGTTACCGATTCACAGTGCCCAGAGTTACTGATTCGCACACAGCGCCCAGATTTACCGATTTACTGTGTCCAGAGTTACCGATTTACGCACAGTGCCCAGAGTTACCGATTTACACACTGTCCAGAGTTACTGATTTACACACAGTGCCCAGAGTTACCGATTTACACACAGTGCCCAGAGTTACCGATTTACACACAGTGCCCAGTGTTACCGATTTACACACCGCGCCCAGAGTTACCGATTTACGCACAGCGCCCAGAGTTACCAATTTATACACTGCGCCCAGAGTTACCGATTTACGCACAGCGCCCAGAGTTACCGATTTACACACAGTGCCCACAGTTACCGATTCAAACAGTGCCCGGAGTTACCGATTTACGCACAGTGCCCAGAGTTACCCCGATTTACACACACTGTCCAGAGTTACCGATTTACACACAGTGCCCAGAGTTACCGATTCACACACAGTGCCCAGAGATACCGATTCAAACAGTGCCCGGAGTTACCGATTCACACACAGTGCCTAGAGTTACGGATTCTCACACAGTGCCCAGATTTACCGATTTACACACAGCGCCCAGAGTTACCAATTGACACACAGCGCCCAGAGTTACTGATTTACATACAGTGCCCAGAGTTACCGATAGACACACAGCGCCCAGAGTTACCGATTGACACACAGCGCCCAGAGTTACTGATTTACACACAGCGCCCAGAGTTACTGATTTACACACAGCGCCCAGAGTTACCGATAGACACACAGTGCCCAGAAATACCGATTCACACAGTGCTCAGAGTTACCGATTTACACACTGTACCCATAGTTACCGATTTACACACTGTACTAAGAGTTACCGATTCAAACAGTGCCCAGAGTTACCGATTCACACAGTGCTCAGAATTAACGATTTAAACACAGTGCTCAGAATTACCAATTCACACACAGTGCCCAGAATTACTGATTTACATACAGTGCCCAGAGTTACTGATTTACACACAGCGCCCAGAGTTACCGATAGACACACAGTGCCCAGAAATACCGATTCACACAGTGCTCAGAGTTACCGATTTACACACTGTACCCATAGTTACCGATTTACACACTGTACCCAGAGTTACCGATTCAAACAGTGCCCAGAGTTACCGATTCACACAGTGCCCAGATTTACCGATTTACACACAGCGCCCAGAGTTACCAATTGACACACAGCGCCCAGAGTTACTGATTTACATACAGTGCCCAGAGTTACCGATAGACACACAGCGCCCAGAGTTACCGATTGACACACAGCGCCCAGAGTTACTGATTTACACACAGCGCCCAGAGTTACCGATAGACACACAGTGCCCAGAAATACCGATTCACACAGTGCTCAGAGTTACCGATTTACACACTGTACCCATAGTTACCGATTTACACACTGTACCCAGAGTTACCGATTCAAACAGTGCCCAGAGTTACCGATTCACACAGTGCTCAGAATTAACGATTTAAACACAGTGCTCAGAATTACCAATTTACACACAGTGCCCAGAATTACTGATTTACACACAGTGCCCAGAGTTACAGATTTACACACAGCACCCAGCGTTACCGATTTACGCACTGCGCCCAGAGTTACCGATTTATACAGTGCCCACAGTTACCGATTCACACACAGTGCCCAGAGATACCGATTCAAACAGTGCCCGGAGTTACCGATGCACACACAGTGCCCAGAGTTACCGATTCACACACAGTGCTCAGAGTTACGGATTCACACACAGTGCCCAGAGTTACGGATTCACACATAGTGCCTAGAGTTACCGATTCACACACAGTGCCCAGAGTTACCGATTCACACAGTGCTCGAGTTAACGATTGACACACAGTGCTCAGAGTTAACGATTTACTCACTGTACCCAGAGTTAGCGATTCAAACAGTGCCCAGAGTTACCGATTCACACACAGCACCCAGAGATACCGATTTACCCACAGTGCCCAGAGTTACCGATTTACACAGTGTCGAGAGTTACCGATTCACACACCATGTCCAGAGTTACTGATTCACACCCAGTGCCCAGTGTTGCCGATTCACACGCAGTGCCCAGAGTTACCGATTTACACAGTTTCCAGATTTACCGATTTACAAACAGTGCCCTGAGTTACCGATTTAGACAGTGTCCAGAGTTATCGATTAACACACAGTGTCCAGAGTGACCGATTTACACACAGTGCCCAGATTTACCGATTCACAGTGCCCAGAGTTACTGATTTACACAGTGTCCAGAGTTACCAATTTACGCACAGTGCCCAGAGTTACCGATTTACACACAGCGCCCAGAGTTACCGATTTACACACAGCGCCCAGAGTTACCTGTTCACACACAGTGCCCAGAGTTACCGATTAACACACAGTGCCCAGAGTTACCGATTTAAACACAGCGCCCAAAGTTACCGATTTAGAAACAGTGCCCAGAGTTAGCAATTCACACACCGTGCCCAGAGTTACCGATTTACACACAGTGCCCAGAGTAACCGATTCAAACAGTGCCCGGAGTTACCGATTCACACACAGTGCCCAGA
This sequence comes from Mustelus asterias, assembly GCF_964213995.1. Lineage (NCBI taxonomy): Eukaryota > Metazoa > Chordata > Chondrichthyes > Carcharhiniformes > Triakidae > Mustelus > Mustelus asterias. The sequence continues at coordinate 21,636,982 of NC_135818.1, forward strand.
GTTACGGATTCACACACAGTGCCCAGAGTTACCGATTTACACACAGCGCCCAGAGATACCAATTCACACAGTGCTCGAGTTAACGATTAACAAACTGTACCCAGAGTTAGCGATTCAAACAGTGCCCAGAGATACCGATTCACACACAGCGCCCAGAGTTACCAATTCGCACACAGTGCCCAGAGTTACCGGTTTACACACAGCGCCCAGAGTTACCAATTTACACACAGCACCCAGAGTTACCAATTTGCACACAGCGCCCAGAGTTACCGATTCACACACAGTGCCCAGAGTTACCAATTTACACACAGCACCCAGAGTTACCAATTTGCACACAGCACCCAGAGTTACCAATTCACACACAGCACCCAGAGTTACCAATCTGCACACAGCGCCCAGAGTTACTGGTTTACACACAACGCCCAGAGATACCGATTTACCCACAGTTCCCAGAGTAACCGATTTACCAACAGTGCCTAGAGTTACCGATTTACACACAGTGTCGAGAGTTACCAATTCACACACCGTGCCCAGAGTTACTGATTCACACCCAGTGCCCAGAGTTGCCGATTCACACGCAGTGCCCAGAGTTACCGATTTGCACACAGTGTCCAGATTTGCCGATTCAAACAGTGCCCAGAGTTACCGATTCACACACAATGCCCAGAGTTACCGATTCAAACAGTGCCCAGAGTTACCGATTTACACACAATGCCCAGAGTTACCGATTCAAACAGTGCCCAGAGTTACCGATTCAAACAGTGCCCAGAGTTACCGATTCACACACAGCCCCCAGAGATACCGATTTACACACAGCGCCCAGAGTTACTAATTTACACACAGTGCCCATAGTTACCGATTCACACCCAGTGCCCAGAGTTACCGATTTATACACAGCGCCCAGAGTTACCGATTTACAAAGTGCCCAGAGTTACCGATTTACACACAGCGCCCAGAGTTACCGATTCACACACAGTGCCCAGAGTTACCGATTCACACACAGTGCCCAGAGTTACCGATTTACACACCGCGCCCAGAGTTACCGATTTACACACAGCGCCCAGAGTTACCGATTTACACACAGCGCCCAGAGTTACCGATTTATACACAGCGCCCAGAGTTACCGATTTACACAGGGCCCAGAGTTACCAATTTGCACACAGCGCCCAGAGTTACCGATTCACACACAGCACCCAGAGTTACCAATTTGCACACAGCGCCCAGAGATACCGATTTACCCACAGTGTCCAGAGTTATCGATTTACACACAGTGCCCAGAGTTATCGATCTACCCACAGTGCCCAGAGTTACCGATTTACACACAGTGTCGAGAGTTACCGATTCACACCGTGCCCAGAGTTACTGATTCACACCCAGTGCCCAGAGTTGCCGATTCACACGCAGTGCCCAGAGTTACCGATTTGCACACAGTGTCCAGATTTACCGATTCACACACAGTGTCGAGAGTTACCGATTCACACACAGCGCCCAGAGTTACCAATTTACACACAGCACCCAGAGTTACCAATTTGCACACAGCGCCCAGAGTTCCCGGTTTACACACAGCACCCAGAGATACCGGATTCACACCCAGTGTCCAGAGTTGCCGATTCACACACAGTGCCCAGATTTACCGATATACAAACAGTGCCCAGAGTTACCGATTCACACACAGTGCCCAGAGTAACCGATACATACACAGCGCCCAGTGTTACCGATTTACACAGTGTCCAGAGTTATCGATTAACACACAGCGCCCAGAGTTGCTGATTTACACACAGTGCCCATAGTTACCGATTTACACAGTGCCCAGAGTTACCGATTTACAAACAGTGCCCAGAGTAACCGATTCTCACAGTGCCCGGAGTTACCGATTCACACACAGTGCCCAGAGTTACGGATTCACACACAGTGCCCAGAGTTACCGATTTACACACAGCGCCCAGAGATACCAATTTACACACAGCACCCAGAGTTACCAATTTGCACACAGCGCCCAGAGTTACCGATTCACACACAGTGCCCAGAGTTACCAATTTACACACAGCACCCAGAGTTACCAATTTGCACACAGCACCCAGAGTTACCAATTCACACACAGCACCCAGAGTTACCAATTCACACACAGCACCCAGAGTTACTGGTTTACACACAGCGCCCAGAGATACCGATTTACCCACAGTTCCCAGAGTAACCGATTTACCAACAGTGCCCAGAGTTACCGATTTACACACAGTGTCGAGAGTTACCAATTCACACACCGTGCCCAGAGTTACTGATTCACACCCAGTGCCCAGAGTTGCCGATTCACACGCAGTGCCCAGAGTTACCGATTTGCACAGTGTCCAGATTTACCGATTCAAACAGTGCCCAGAGTTACCGATTCACACACAATGCCCAGAGTTACCGATTCAAACAGTGCCCAGAGTTACCGATTTACACGCAATGCTCAGAGTTACCGATTCAAACAGTGCCCAGAGTTACCGATTCACACACAGCCCCCAGAGATACCGATTTACACACAGCGCCCAGAGTTACCGATAAACACACAGCGCCCAGAGTTACCGATTCACACACAGTGCCCAGAGTTACCGATTCACACACAGTGCCCAGAGTTACCGATTTACACACCGCGCCCAGAGTTACCGATTTACACACAGCGCCCAGAGTTACCGATTTACACACAGCGTCCAGAGTTACCGATTTATACACAGCGCCCAGAGTTACCGATTTACACAGGGCCCAGAGTTACCAATTTGCACACAGCGCCCAGAGTTACCGATTCACACACAGCACCCAGAGTTACCAATTTGCACACAGCGCCCAGAGATACCGATTTATCCACAGTGCCCAGAGTTATCGATTTACCCACAGTGCCCAGAGTTACCGATTTACACACAGTGTCCAGATTTACCGATTCACACACAGTGTCGAGAGTTACCGATTCACACACAGCGCCCAGAGTTACCAATTTACACACAGCACCCAGAGGTCCCAATTTGCACACAACGCCCAGAGTTCCCGGTTTACACACAGCACCCAGAGATACCGATTTACCCAAAGTGCCCAGAGTTACCGATTTACACAGTGTCGAGAGTTACCGATTCACACACCGTGCCCAGAGTTACGGATTCACACCCAGTGCCCAGAGTTGCCGATTCACACACAGTGCCCAGATTTACCGATATACAAACAGTGCCCAGAGTTACCGATTCACACACACTGCCCTGAGTTACCGATTCACACACAGTGGCCAGAGTTACCGATACATACACAGCGCCCAGAGTTACTGATTTACATACAGTGCCCAGAGTTACCGATAGACACACAGCGCCCAGAGTTACCGATTGACACACAGTGTCGAGAGTTACCGATTCACACACCATGCCCAGAGTTACTGATTCACACCCAGTGCCCAGAGTTGCCGATTCACACGCAGTGCCCCAGAGTTACCGATTTACACACAGTGCCCAGAGTTACCGATTCACACACAGTGCCCAGAGTTACCGATTTACACTGTCCAGGGTTATCGGTTAACACACAGCGCCCAGAGTTACCGATTTACACGCAGTGCCCATAGTTACCGATTCATACACAGTGTCCAGATTGACCGATTTACAAACAGTGCCCAGAGTTACCTATTCATACACAGTGCCCAGGGATAGCCAATTCACACACAGCGCCCAGAGTTATCGATTTTCACACTGCCCAGAGTTACCGATTTACACACAGTGTCCAGAGTGACCGATTTACACACAGTGCCCAAAGTTACCAATTCACAGTGCCCAGAGTTACTGATTCACACACAGCGCCCAGAGTTACCGATTTACGCACAGTGCCCAGAGTTACCCCGATTTACACACACTGTCCAGAGTTACCGATTTACACACAGTGCCCAGAGTTACCGATTTATACACAGTGCCCAGAGTTACCGATTTACACACAGTATCCAGAGTTACCGATTCACACACAGTATCCAGAGTTACCGATTCACACACAGCGCCCAGAGTTACCGATTCACACACAGTGCCCAGAGTTACCAATCTGCACACAGTGCCCAGAGTTACCGGTTTACACACAGCGCCCAGAGATACCGATTTACCCACAGTGCCCAGAGTTACCGATTTACACACAGTGTCGAGAGTTACCGATTCACACACCATGCCCAGAGTTACTGATTCACACCCAGTGCCCAGAGTTGCCGATTCACACGCAGTGCCCAGAGTTACCGATACATACACAGCGCCCAGAGTTACCGATTTACACTGTCCAGAGTTATCGATTAACACACAGCGCCCAGAGTTACCGATTTACACGCAGTGCCCATAGTTACCTATTCATACACAGTGCCCAGGGTTACCGATTCACACACAGCGCACAGAGTTACCGATTTTCAGACTGCCCAGAGTTACCGATTTACACACAGTGGCCAGAGTGACCGATTTACACACAGTGCCCAAAGTTACCGATTCACAGTGCCCAGAGTTACTGATTCACACACAGCGCCCAAAGTTACCGATTTACGCACAGTGCCCAGAGTTACCCCGATTTACACAAAGTGCCCAGAGTTACCGATTTACACACAGTGCCCAGCGTTACCGATTTACACACCGCGCCCAGAGTTACCGATTTACGCACAGCGCCCAGAGTTACCGATTTATACACTGCGCCCAGAGTTACCGATTTACGCACAGCGCCCAGAGTTACCGATTTACACACAGTGCCCACAGTTACCGATTCACACACAGTGCCCAGAGATACCGATTCAAACAGTGCCCGGAGTTACCGATTTACGCACAGTGCCCAGAGTTACCCCGATTTACACACAGTGCCCAGAGTTACAGATTTACACACAGTGCCCAGAATTACCGATTTACACACAGTGCCCAGCGTTACCGATTTACACACCGCGCCCAGAGTTACCGATTTACGCACAGCGCCCAGAGTTACCGATTTACACACAGTGCCCACAGTTACCGATTCACAGTGCCCAGAGTTACTGATTCGCACACAGCGCCCAGAGTTACCGATTTACTGTGTCCAGAGTTACCGATTTACGCAGTGCCCAGAGTTACCGATTTACACACTGTCCAGAGTTACCGATTTACACACAGTCCCCAGAGTTACCGATTTACACACAGTGCCCAGAGTTACCGATTTACACAGAGTGCCCAGCGTTACCGATTTACACACCGCGCCCAGAGTTACCGATTTACGCACAGCGCCCAGAGTTACCGATTTATACACTGCGCCCAGAGTTACCGATTTACGCACAGCGCCCAGAGTTACCGATTTACACACAGTGCCCACAGTTACCGATTCACACACAGTGCCCAGAGATACCGATTCAAACAGTGCCCGGAGTTACCGATTTACGCACAGTGCCCAGAGTTACCCCGATTTACACACACTGTCCAGAGTTACCGATTTACACACAGTGCCCAGAGTTACCGATTTACACACAGTGCCCAGAGTTACCGATTTACATACAGTGTCCAGAGTTACAGAATTACACACCGCACCCAGAGTTACCGATTTACACACAGCGCTTAGCGTTACCGATTTACACAGTGCCCACAGTCACCGATTCACACACAGTGCCCAGAGATACCGATTCAAACAGTGCCCGGAATTACCGATTCACACACAGTGCCCAGAGTTACGGATTCACACACAGTGCCCAGAGTTACCGATTTACACACACTGTCCAGAGTTACCGATTTACACACAGTGCCCAGTGTTACCGATTTACACGCAGTGCCCAGAGTTACCGATTTTCACACAGTGCCCAGAGTTACAGATTTACACACAGTGCCCAGAATTAACGATTTACACACAGTGCCCAGAGTTACAGATTTACACAGCGTGCCCAGAGTTACCGATTTACACACCGCGCCCAGTGTTACCAATTCAAACAGTGCCCACAGTTACCGATTCACACACAGCGCCCAGAGTTACCAATTTGCACACAGCGCCCAGAGTTACCGGTTTACACACAGCACCCAGAGATACCGATTTACCCACAGTGTCGAGAGTTACCGATTCACACACCGTGCCCAGAGTTACTGATTCACATCCAGTGCCCAGTGTTGCCGATTCACACGCAGAGTCCAGATTTACCGATTTACACACCGTGCCCAGAGTTACCGATTTACACACAGCGCGCACAGTTACCAATTTACACACCATGCCCAGAGTTACCGATTTACACACCACGCCCAGAGTTACCGATTCACAGTGCCCAGAGTTAACGATTCGCACACAGCGCCCAGAGTTACCGATTTACTGTGTCCAGAGTTACCGATTTACGCGCAGTGCCCAGAGTTACCGATTTACACACACTGTCCAGAGTTACCGATTTACACACAGTGCCCAGAGTTACCGATTTACACACAGTGCCCAGAATTACCGATTTACACACAGTGCCCAGAGTTACAGATTTACACACAGTGCCCAGAATTACCCATTTACACACAGTGCCCAGAGTTACAGATTTACACACAGTGCCCAGAATTACCGATTTACACACAGTGCCCAGCGTTACCGATTTACACACCGCGCCCAGAGTTACCGATTTACGCACAGCGCCCAGAGTTACCGATTTATACACTGCGCCCAGAGTTACCGATTTACGCACAGCGCCCAGAGTTACCGATTTACACACAGTGCCCACAGTTACCGATTCACACACAGTGCCCAGAGATACCGATTCAAACAGTGCCCGGAGTTACCGATTCACACACAGTGCCCAGAGTTACGGATTCACACACAGTGCCCAGATTTACCGATTTACACACAGCGCCCAGAGTTACCAATTGACACACAGCGCCCAGAGTTACTGATTTACATACAGTGCCCAGAGTTACCGATAGACACACAGCGCCCAGAGTTACCGATTGACACACAGTGTCGAGAGTTACCGATTCACACACCATGCCCAGAGTTACTGATTCACACCCAGTGCCCAGAGTTGCCGATTCACACGCAGTGCCCAGAGTTACCGATTTACACACAGTGTCCAGATTTACCGATTTACAAACAGTGCCCTGAGTTACCGATTCACACACAGTGCCCAGAGTTACCGATTTACACTGTCCAGAGTTATCGGTTAACACACAGCGCCCAGAGTTACCGATTTACACGCAGTGCCCATAGTTACCGATTCATACACAGTGTCCAGATTGACCGATTTACAAACAGTGCCCAGAGTTACCTATTCATACACAGTGCCCAGGGTTACCAATTCACACACAGCGCCCAGAGTTACCAATTTTCACACTGCCCAGAGTTATCGATTTACACACACTGCCCAGAGTTACCCATTTACACACAGTGTCCAGAGTGACCGATTTACACACAGTGCCCAAAGTTACCAATTCACAGTGCCCAGAGTTACTGATTCACACACAGCGCCCAGAGTTACCAATTTACGCACAGTGCCCAGAGTTACCCCGATTTACACACACTGTCCAGAGTTACCGATTTACACACAGTGCCCAGAGTTACCGATTTACACACAGTGCCCAGAGTTACCGATTCACACAGTATCCAGAGTTACCGATTCACACACAGCGCCCAGAGATACCGATTTACCCACAGTGCCCAGAGTTACCAATCTGCACACAGTGTCGAGAGTTACCGATTCACACACCATGCCCAGAGTTACTGATTCACACCCAGTGCCCAGAGTTGCCGATTCACACGCAGTGCCCAGAGTTACCGATACATACACAGCGCCCAGAGTTACCGATTTACACTGTCCAGAGTTATCGATTAACACACAGCGCCCAGAGTTACCGATTTACACGCAGTGCCCATAGTTACCTATTCATACACAGTGCCCAGGGTTACCGATTCACACACAGCGCACAGAGTTACCGATTTTCAGACTGCCCAGAGTTATTGATTTTCACACTGCCCAGAGTTACCGATTTACACACAGTGGGCAGAGTGACCGATTTACACACAGTGCCCAAAGTTACCGATTCACAGTGCCCAGAGTTACCGATTCACACACAGCGCCCAGAGTTACCGATTTACGCACAGTGCCCAGAGTTACCCCGATTTACACACAGTGCCCAGAATTACCGATTTACACACAGTGCCCAGAGTTACCGATTTACACACAGTGCCCAGAGTTACCGATTTACACACAGTGTCCAGAGTTACAGATTTACACACCGCACCCAGAGTTACCGATTTACACACCGCGCCCAGAGTTACCGATTTACACACAGTGCCCAGCGTTACCCATTTACACAGTGCCCACAGTCACCGATTCACACACAGTGCCCAGAGATACCGATTCAAACAGTGCCCGGAATTACCGATTCACACACAGTGCCCAGAGTTACGGATTCACACACAGTGCCCAGAGTTAGCGATTTACACACAGTGTCCAGAGTTACAGATTTACACACCGCACCCAGAGTTACCGATTTACACACAGCGCCCATCGTTACCGATTTACACACCGCGTCCAGAGTTACCGATTTACACACAGCGCCCAGCGTTACCCATTTACACAGTGCCCACAGTCACCGATTCACACACAGTGCCCAGAGATACCGATTCAAACAGTGCCCGGAATTACCGATTCACACACAGTGCCCAGAGTTACGGATTCACACACAGTGCCCAGAGTTACCGATTTACACACACAGTCCAGAGTTACCGATTTACACACAGTGCCCAGTGTTACCGATTTACACGCAGTGCCCAGAGTTACCGATTTTCACATAGTGCCCAGAATTACAGATTTACACACAGTGCCCAGAATTACCGATTTACACACAGTGCCCAGAGTTACAGATTTACACAGCGTGCCCAGAGTTACCGATTTACACACAGCGCCCAGAGTTACCGATTTACACACCGCGCCCAGTGTTACCAATTCAGACAGTGCCCACAGTTACCGATTCACACACAGCGCCCAGAGTTACCAATTTGCACACAGCGCCCAGAGTTACCGGTTTACACACAGCACCCAGAGATACCGATTTACCCACAGTGTCGAGAGTTACCGATTCACACACCGTGCCCAGAGTTACTGATTCACATCCAGTGCCCAGTGTTGCCGATTCACACGCAGTGTCCAGAGTTACCGATTTACACACAGTGTCCAGATTTACACACCGTGCCCAGAGTTACCGATTTACACACAGCGCGCAGAGTTACCAATTTACACACCACGCCCAGAGTTACCGATTTACACACCACGCCCAGAGTTACCGATTCACAGTGCCCAGACTTACTGATTCGCACACAGCGCCCAGAGTTACCAATTTGCACACAGCGCCCAGAGTTACCGGTTTACACACAGCACCCAGAGATACCGATTTACCCACAGTGTCGAGAGTTACCGATTCACACACCGTGCCCAGAGTTACTGATTCACATCCAGTGCCCAGTGTTGCCGATTCACGCGCAGTGTCCAGAGTTACCGATTTACACACAGTGTCCAGATTTACCGATTTACACACCGTGCCCAGAGTTACCGAATTACACATAGCGCGCAGAGTTACCAATTTACACACCACGCCCAGAGTTACCGATTTACACACCACGCCCAGGGTTACCGATTCACAGTGCCCAGAGTTACCGATTCGCACACAGCGCCCAGAGTTACCGATTTACTGTGTCCAGAGTTACCGATTTACGCGCAGTGCCCAGAGTTACCGATTTACACACAGTGCCCAGAATTACCGATTTACACACAGTGCCCAGAGTTACAGATTTACACACAGTGCCCAGAATTACCCATTTACACACAGTGCCCAGAGTTACAGATTTACACACAGTGCCCAGAATTACCCATTTACACACAGTGCCCAGCGTTACCGATTTACACACCGCGCCCAGAGCTACCGATTTACGCACAGCGCCCAGAGTTACCGATTTATACACTGCGCCCAGAGTTACCGATTTACGCACAGCGCCCAGAGTTACCGATTTACACACAGTGCCCACAGTTACCGATTCACACACAGTGCCCAGAGATACCGATTCAAACAGTGCCCGGAGTTACCGATTCACACACAGTGCCCAGAGTTACGGATTCACACACAGTGCCCAGATTTACCGATTTACACACAGCGCCCAGAGTTACCAATTGACACACAGCGCCCAGAGTTACTGATTTACATACAGTGCCCAGAGTTACCGATAGACACACAGCGCCCAGAGTTACCGATTGACACACAGTGTCGAGAGTTACCGATTCACACACCATGCCCAGAGTTACTGATTCACACCCAGTGCCCAGAGTTGCCGATTCACACGCAGTGCCCAGAGTTACCGATTTACACACAGTGTCCAGATTTACCGATTTACAAACAGTGCCCTGAGTTACCGATTCACACACAGTGCCCAGAGTTACCGATTTACACTGTCCAGAGTTATCGGTTAACACACAGCGCCCAGAGTTACCGATTTACACGCAGTGCCCATAGTTACCGATTCATACACAGTGTCCAGATTGACCGATTTACAAACAGTGCCCAGAGTTACCTATTCATACACAGTGCCCAGGGTTACCAATTCACACACAGCGCCCAGAGTTACCAATTTTCACACTGCCCAGAGTTATCGATTTTCACACTGCCCAGAGTTACCCATTTACACACAGTGTCCAGAGTGACCGATTTACACACAGTCCCCAGAGTTACCGATTTACACACAGTGCCCAGAGTTACCGATTTACACAGAGTGCCCAGCGTTACCGATTTACACACCGCGCCCAGAGTTACCGATTTACGCACAGCGCCCAGAGTTACCGATTTATACACTGCGCCCAGAGTTACCGATTTACGCACAGCGCCCAGAGTTACCGATTTACACACAGTGCCCACAGTTACCGATTCACACACAGTGCCCAGAGATACCGATTCAAACAGTGCCCGGAGTTACCGATTTACGCACAGTGCCCAGAGTTACCCCGATTTACACACACTGTCCAGAGTTACCGATTTACACACAGTGCCCAGAGTTACCGATTTACACACAGTGCCCAGAGTTACCGATTTACATACAGTGTCCAGAGTTACAGAATTACACACCGCACCCAGAGTTACCGATTTACACACAGCGCTTAGCGTTACCGATTTACACAGTGCCCACAGTCACCGATTCACACACAGTGCCCAGAGATACCGATTCAAACAGTGCCCGGAATTACCGATTCACACACAGTGCCCAGAGTTACGGATTCACACACAGTGCCCAGAGTTACCGATTTACACACACTGTCCAGAGTTACCGATTTACACACAGTGCCCAGTGTTACCGATTTACACGCAGTGCCCAGAGTTACCGATTTTCACACAGTGCCCAGAGTTACAGATTTACACACAGTGCCCAGAATTAACGATTTACACACAGTGCCCAGAGTTACAGATTTACACAGCGTGCCCAGAGTTACCGATTTACACACCGCGCCCAGTGTTACCAATTCAAACAGTGCCCACAGTTACCGATTCACACACAGCGCCCAGAGTTACCAATTTGCACACAGCGCCCAGAGTTACCGGTTTACACACAGCACCCAGAGATACCGATTTACCCACAGTGTCGAGAGTTACCGATTCACACACCGTGCCCAGAGTTACTGATTCACATCCAGTGCCCAGTGTTGCCGATTCACACGCAGAGTCCAGATTTACCGATTTACACACCGTGCCCAGAGTTACCGATTTACACACAGCGCGCACAGTTACCAATTTACACACCATGCCCAGAGTTACCGATTTACACACCACGCCCAGAGTTACCGATTCACAGTGCCCAGAGTTAACGATTCGCACACAGCGCCCAGAGTTACCGATTTACTGTGTCCAGAGTTACCGATTTACGCGCAGTGCCCAGAGTTACCGATTTACACACACTGTCCAGAGTTACCGATTTACACACAGTGCCCAGAGTTACCTATTTACACACAGTGCCCAGAATTACCGATTTACACACAGTGCCCAGAGTTACAGATTTACACACAGTGCCCAGAATTACCCATTTACACACAGTGCCCAGAGTTACAGATTTACACACAGTGCCCAGAATTACCGATTTACACACAGTGCCCAGCGTTACCGATTTACACACCGCGCCGAGTTACCGATTTACGCACAGCGCCCAGAGTTACCGATTTATACACTGCGCCCAGAGTTACCGATTTACGCACAGCGCCCAGAGTTACCGATTTACACACAGTGCCCACAGTTACCGATTCACACACAGTGCCCAGAGATACCGATTCAAACAGTGCCCGGAGTTACCGATTCACACACAGTGCCCAGAGTTACGGATTCACACACAGTGCCCAGATTTACCGATTTACACACAGCGCCCAGAGTTACCAATTGACACACAGCGCCCAGAGTTACTGATTTACATACAGTGCCCAGAGTTACCGATAGACACACAGCGCCCAGAGTTACCGATTGACACACAGTGTCGAGAGTTACCGATTCACACACCATGCCCAGAGTTACTGATTCACACCCAGTGCCCAGAGTTGCCGATTCACACGCAGTGCCCAGAGTTACCGATTTACACACAGTGTCCAGATTTACCGATTTACAAACAGTGCCCTGAGTTACCGATTCACACACAGTGCCCAGAGTTACCGATTTACACTGTCCAGAGTTATCGGTTAACACACAGCGCCCAGAGTTACCGATTTTCACACTGCCCAGAGTTATCGATTTACACACACTGCCCAGAGTTACCCATTTACACACAGTGTCCAGAGTGACCGATTTACACACAGTGCCCAAAGTTACCAATTCACAGTGCCCAGAGTTACTGATTCACACACAGCGCCCAGAGTTACCAATTTACGCACAGTGCCCAGAGTTACCCCGATTTACACACACTGTCCAGAGTTACCGATTTACACACAGTGCCCAGAGTTACCGATTTACACACAGTGCCCAGAGTTACCGATTCACACACAGTATCCAGAGTTACCGATTCACACACAGCGCCCAGAGATACCGATTTACCCACAGTGCCCAGAGTTACCAATCTGCACACAGTGTCGAGAGTTACCGATTCACACACCATGCCCAGAGTTACTGATTCACACCCAGTGCCCAGAGTTGCCGATTCACACGCAGTGCCCAGAGTTACCGATACATACACAGCGCCCAGAGTTACCGATTTACACTGTCCAGAGTTATCGATTAACACACAGCGCCCAGAGTTACCGATTTACACGCAGTGCCCATAGTTACCTATTCATACACAGTGCCCAGGGTTACCGATTCACACACAGCGCACAGAGTTACCGATTTTCAGACTGCCCAGAGTTATTGATTTTCACACTGCCCAGAGTTACCGATTTACACACAGTGGGCAGAGTGACCGATTTACACACAGTGCCCAAAGTTACCGATTCACAGTGCCCAGAGTTACCGATTCACACACAGCGCCCAGAGTTACCGATTTACGCACAGTGCCCAGAGTTACCCCGATTTACACACAGTGCCCAGAATTACCGATTTACACACAGTGCCCAGAGTTACCGATTTACACACAGTGCCCAGAGTTACCGATTTACACACAGTGTCCAGAGTTACAGATTTACACACCGCACCCAGAGTTACCGATTTACACACAGCGCCCATCGTTACCGATTTACACACCGCGCCCAGAGTTACCGATTTACACACAGTGCCCAGCGTTACCCATTTACACAGTGCCCACAGTCACCGATTCACACACAGTGCCCAGAGATACCGATTCAAACAGTGCCCGGAATTACCGATTCACACACAGTGCCCAGAGTTACGGATTCACACACAGTGCCCAGAGTTAGCGATTTACACACAGTGTCCAGAGTTACAGATTTACACACCGCACCCAGAGTTACCGATTTACACACAGCGCCCATCGTTACCGATTTACACACCGCGTCCAGAGTTACCGATTTACACACAGCGCCCAGCGTTACCCATTTACACAGTGCCCACAGTCACCGATTCACACACAGTGCCCAGAGATACCGATTCAAACAGTGCCCGGAATTACCGATTCACACACAGTGCCCAGAGTTACGGATTCACACACAGTGCCCAGAGTTACCGATTTACACACACAGTCCAGAGTTACCGATTTACACACAGTGCCCAGTGTTACCGATTTACACGCAGTGCCCAGAGTTACCGATTTTCACATAGTGCCCAGAGTTACAGATTTACACACAGTGCCCAGAATTACCGATTTACACACAGTGCCCAGAGTTACAGATTTACACAGCGTGCCCAGAGTTACCGATTTACACACAGCGCCCAGAGTTACCGATTTACACACCGCGCCCAGTGTTACCAATTCAGACAGTGCCCATAGTTACCGATTCACACACAGCGCCCAGAGTTACCAATTTGCACACAGCGCCCAGAGTTACCGGTTTACACACAGCACCCAGAGATACCGATTTACCCACAGTGTCGAGAGTTACCGATTCACACACCGTGCCCAGAGTTACTGATTCACATCCAGTGCCCAGTGTTGCCGATTCACACGCAGTGTCCAGAGTTACCGATTTACACACAGTGTCCAGATTTACACACCGTGCCCAGAGTTACCGATTTACACACAGCGCGCAGAGTTACCAATTTACACACCACGCCCAGAGTTACCGATTTACACACCACGCCCAGAGTTACCGATTCACAGTGCCCAGACTTACTGATTCGCACACAGCGCCCAGAGTTACCAATTTGCACACAGCGCCCAGAGTTACCGGTTTACACACAGCACCCAGAGATACCGATTTACCCACAGTGTCGAGAGTTACCGATTCACACACCGTGCCCAGAGTTACTGATTCACATCCAGTGCCCAGTGTTGCCGATTCACGCGCAGTGTCCAGAGTTACCGATTTACACACAGTGTCCAGATTTACCGATTTACACACCGTGCCCAGAGTTACCGAATTACACATAGCGCGCAGAGTTACCAATTTACACACCACGCCCAGAGTTACCGATTTACACACCACGCCCAGGGTTACCGATTCACAGTGCCCAGAGTTACCGATTCGCACACAGCGCCCAGAGTTACCGATTTACTGTGTCCAGAGTTACCGATTTACGCGCAGTGCCCAGAGTTACCGATTTACACACAGTGCCCAGAATTACCGATTTACACACAGTGCCCAGAGTTACAGATTTACACACAGTGCCCAGAATTACCCATTTACACACAGTGCCCAGAGTTACAGATTTACACACAGTGCCCAGAATTACCCATTTACACACAGTGCCCAGCGTTACCGATTTACACACCGCGCCCAGAGCTACCGATTTACGCACAGCGCCCAGAGTTACCGATTTATACACTGCGCCCAGAGTTACCGATTTACGCACAGCGCCCAGAGTTACCGATTTACACACAGTGCCCACAGTTACCGATTCACACACAGTGCCCAGAGATACCGATTCAAACAGTGCCCGGAGTTACCAATTCACACACAGTGCCCAGAGTTACGGATTCACACACAGTGCCCAGATTTACCGATTTACACACAGCGCCCAGAGTTACCAATTGACACACAGCGCCCAGAGTTACTGATTTACATACAGTGCCCAGAGTTACCGATAGACACACAGCGCCCAGAGTTACCGATTGACACACAGTGTCGAGAGTTACCGATTCACACACCATGCCCAGAGTTACTGATTCACACCCAGTGCCCAGAGTTGCCGATTCACACGCAGTGCCCAGAGTTACCGATTTACACACAGTGTCCAGATTTACCGATTTACAAACAGTGCCCTGAGTTACCGATTCACACACAGTGCCCAGAGTTACCGATTTACACTGTCCAGAGTTATCGGTTAACACACAGCGCCCAGAGTTACCGATTTACACGCAGTGCCCATAGTTACCGATTCATACACAGTGTCCAGATTGACCGATTTACAAACAGTGCCCAGAGTTACCTATTCATACACAGTGCCCAGGGTTACCAATTCACACACAGCGCCCAGAGTTACCAATTTTCACACTGCCCAGAGTTATCGATTTTCACACTGCCCAGAGTTACCCATTTACACACAGTGTCCAGAGTGACCGATTTACACACAGTGCCCAAAGTTACCAATTCACAGTGCCCAGACTTACTGATTCACACACAGCGCCCAGAGTTACCAATTTACGCACAGTGCCCAGAGTTACCCCGATTTACACACACTATCCAGAGTTACCGATTTACACACAGTGCCCAGAGTTACCGATTTACACACAGTGCCCAGAGTTACCGATTTACACAGTATCCAGAGTTACCGATTCACACACAGTATCCAGAGTTACCGATTCACACACAGTGCCCAGAGTTACCGATTCACACACAGTGCCCAGAGTTACCGATTCACACACAGTGCCCAGAGTTACCGATTCACACACAGCGCCCAGAGTTACCGATTCACACACAGTGCCCAGAGTTACCAATCTGCACACAGTGCCCAGAGTTTCCGGTTTACACACAGCGCCCAGAGATACCGATTTACCCACAGTGCCCAGAGTTACCGATTTACACACAGTGTCGAGAGTTACCGATTCACACACCATGCCCAGAGTTACTGATTCACACCCAGTGCCCAGAGTTACCGATACATACACAGCGCCCAGAGTTACCGATTTACACTGTCCAGAGTTATCGATTAACACACAGCGCCCAGAGTTACCGATTTACACGCAGTGCCCATAGTTACCTATTCATACACAGTGCCCAGGGTTACCGATTCACACACAGCGCACAGAGTTACCGATTTTCAGACTGCCCAGAGTTATTGATTTTCACACTGCCCAGAGTTACCGATTTACACACAGTGGCCAGAGTGACCGATTTACACACAGTGCCCAAAGTTACCGATTCACAGTGCCCAGAGTTACTGATTCACACACAGCGCCCAGAGTTACCGATTTACGCACAGTGCCCAGAGTTACCCCGATTTACACACACTGTCCAGAGTTACCGATTTACACACAGTGCCCAGAATTACCGATTTACACACAGTGCCCAGAGTTACCGATTTACACACAGTGCCCAGAGTTACCGATTTACACACAGTGTCCAGAGTTACAGATTTACACACCGCACCCAGAGTTACCGATTTACACACAGCGCCCAATGTTACCGATTTACACACCGCGCCCAGAGTTACCGATTTACACACAGCGCCCAGCGTTACCCATTTACACAGTGCCCACAGTCACCGATTCACACACAGTGCCCAGAGATACCGATTCAAACAGTGCCCGGAATTACCGATTCACACACAGTGCCCAGAGTTACGGATTCACACACAGTGCCCAGAGTTACCGATTTACACACACAGTCCAGAGTTACCGATTTACACACAGTGCCCAGTGTTACCGATTTACACGCAGTGCCCAGAGTTACCGATTTTCACATAGTGCCCAGAGTTACAGATTTACACACAGTGCCCAGAATTACCGATTTACACACAGTGCCCAGTGTTACAGATTTACACACAGTGCCCAGAGTTACAGATTTACACAGCGTGCCCAGAGTTACAGATTTACACAGCGTGCCCAGAGTTACCGATTTACACACAGCGCCCAGAGTTACCGATTTACACACCGCGCCCAGTGTTACCAATTCAAACAGTGCCCACAGTTACCGATTCACACACAGCGCCCAGAGTTACCAATTTGCACACAGCGCCCAGAGTTACCGGTTTACACACAGCACCCAGAGATACCAATTTACCCACAGTGTCGAGAGTTACCGATTCACACACCGTGCCCAGAGTTACTGATTCACATCCAGTGCCCAGTGTTGCCGATTCACACGCAGTGTCCAGAGTTACCGATTTACACAGTGTCCAGATTTACCGATTTACACACCGTGCCCAGAGTTACCGAATTACACATAGCGCGCAGAGTTACCAATTTACACACCACGCCCAGAGTTACCGATTTACACACCACGCCCAGAGTTACCGATTCACAGCGCCCAGAGTTACCGATTCGCACACAGCGCCCAGAGTTACTGATTTACTGTGTCCAGAGTTACCGATTTACGCGCAGTGCCCAGAGTTACCGATTTACACACACTGTCCAGAGTTACCGATTTACACACAGTGCCCAGAGTTACAGATTTACACACAGTGCCCAGAATTACCCATTTACACACAGTGCCCAGAGTTACAGATTTACACACAGTGCCCAGAATTACCGATTTACACACAGTGCCCAACCTTACCGATTTACACACCGCGCCCAGAGTTACCGATTTACGCACAGCGCCCAGAGTTACCGATTTGTACACTGCGCCCAGAGTTACCGATTTACGCACAGCGCCCAGAGTTACCGATTTACACACAGTGCCCACAGTTACCGATTCACACACAGTGCCCAGAGATACCGATTCAAACAGTGCCCGGAGTTACCGATTCACACACAGTGCCCAGAGTTACGGATTCACACACAGTGCCCAGATTTACCGATTTACACACAGCGCCCAGAGTTACCAATTGACACACAGCGCCCAGAGTTACTGATTTACATACAGTGCCCAGAGTTACCGATAGACACACAGCGCCCAGAGTTACCGATTGACACACAGTGTCGAGAGTTACCGATTCACACACCATGCCCAGAGTTACTGATTCACATCCAGTGCCCAGAGTTACCGATTTACACACAGTGTCCAGATTTACCGATTTACAAACAGTGCCCTGAGTTACCGATTCACACACAGTGCCCAGAGTTACCGATTTACACTGTCCAGAGTTATCGGTTAACACACAGCGCCCAGAGTTACCGATTTACACGCAGTGCCCATAGTTACCGATTCATACACAGTGTCCAGATTGACCGATTTACAAACAGTGCCCAGAGTTACCTATTCATACACAGTGCCCAGGGATAGCCAATTCACACACAGCGCCCAGAGTTATCGATTTTCACACTGCCCAGAGTTACCGATTTACACACAGTGTCCAGAGTGACCGATTTACACACAGTGCCCAAAGTTACCAATTCACAGTGCCCAGAGTTACTGATTCACACACAGCGCCCAGAGTTACCGATTTACGCACAGTGCCCAGAGTTACCCCGATTTACACACACTGTCCAGAGTTACCGATTTACACACAGTGCCCAGAGTTACCGATTTACACACAGTGCCCAGAGTTACCGATTTACACACAGTATCCAGAGTTACCGATTCACACACAGTATCCAGAGTTACCGATTCACACACAGCGCCCAGAGTTACCGATTCACACACAGTGCCCAGAGTTACCAATCTGCACACAGTGCCCAGAGTTACCGGTTTACACACAGCGCCCAGAGATACCGATTTACCCACAGTGCCCAGAGTTACCGATTTACACACAGTGTCGAGAGTTACCGATTCACACACCATGCCCAGAGTTACTGATTCACACCCAGTGCCCAGAGTTGCCGATTCACACGCAGTGCCCAGAGTTACCGATACATACACAGCGCCCAGAGTTACCGATTTACACTGTCCAGAGTTATCGATTAACACACAGCGCCCAGAGTTACCGATTTTCAGACTGCCCAGAGTTATTGATTTTCACACTGCCCAGAGTTACCGATTTACACACAGTGGCCAGAGTGACCGATTTACACACAGTGCCCAAAGTTACCGATTCACAGTGCCCAGAGTTACTGATTCACGCACAGTGCTCAGAGTTACCCCGATTTACACACAGTGCCCAGAGTTACCCCGATTTACACCCACTGTCCAGAGTTACCGATTTACACACAGTGCCCAGAATTACCGATTTACACACAGTGCCCAGAGTTACCGATTTACACACAGTGCCCAGAGTTAGCGATTTACACACAGTGTCCAGAGTTACAGATTTACACACCGCACCCAGAGTTACCGATTTACACACAGCGCCCATCGTTACCGATTTACACACCGCGCCCAGAGTTACCGATTTACACACAGCGCCCAGCGTTACCCATTTACACAGTGCCCACAGTCACCGATTCACACACAGTGCCCAGAGATACCGATTCAAACAGTGCCCGGAATTACCGATTCACACACAGTGCCCAGAGTTACGGATTCACACACAGTGCCCAGAGTTACCGATTTACACACACAGTCCAGAGTTACCGATTTACACACAGTGCCCAGTGTTACCGATTTACACACAGTGCCCAGAGTTACCGATTTACACACAGTGCCCAGAATTACCGATTTACACACAGTGCCCAGAGTTACTGATTCACGCACAGTGCTCAGAGTTACCCCGATTTACACACAGTGCCCAGAGTTACCCCGATTTACACCCACTGTCCAGAGTTACCGATTTACACACAGTGCCCAGAATTACCGATTTACACACAGTGCCCAGAGTTACCGATTTACACACAGTGCCCAGAGTTACCGATATTCACATAGTGCCCAGAGTTACAGATTTACACACAGTGCCCAGAATTACCGATTTACACACAGTGCCCAGAGTTACAGATTTACACACCGCGCCCAGTGTTACCAATTCAAACAGTGCCCACAGTTACCGATTCACACACAGCGCCCAGAGTTACCAATTTGCACACAGCGCCCAGAGTTACCGGTTTACACACAGCACCCAGAGATACCGATTTACCCACAGTGTCGAGAGTTACCGATTCACACACCGTGCCCAGAGTTACTGATTCACATCCAGTGCCCAGTGTTGCCGATTCACACGCAGTGTCCAGAGTTACCGATTTACACACAGTGTCCAGATTTACCGATTTACACACCGTGCCCAGAGTTACCGATTTACACACAGCGCGCAGAGTTACCAATTTACACACCACGCCCAGAGTTACCGATTTACACACCACGCCCAGAGTTACCGATTCACAGTGCCCAGAGTTACTGATTTGCACACAGCGCCCAGAGTTACCGATTTACTGTGTCCAGAGTTACCGATTTACGCGCAGTGCCCAGAGTTACCGATTTACACACACTGTCCAGAGTTACCGATTTACACACAGTGCCCAGAGTTACCGATTTACACACAGTGCCCAGAATTACCGATTTACACACAGTGCCCAGAGTTACAGATTTACACACAGTGCCCAGAATTACCCATTTACACACAGTGCCCAGAGTTACAGATTTACACACAGTGCCCAGAATTACCGATTTACACACAGTGCCCAGCGTTACCGATTTACACACCGCGCCCAGAGTTACCGATTTACGCACAGCGCCCAGAGTTACCGATTTACACACAGTGCCCACAGTTACCGATTCACAGTGCCCAGAGTTACTGATTCGCACACAGCGCCCAGAGTTACCGATTTACTGTGTCCAGAGTTACCGATTTACGCACAGTGCCCAGAGTTACCGATTTACACACTGTCCAGAGTTACCGATTTACACACAGTGCCCAGAGTTACCGATTTACACACAGTGCCCAGAGTTACCGATTTACACACAGTGCCCAGCGTTACCGATTTACACACCGCGCCCAGAGTTACCGATTTACGCACAGCGCCCAGAGTTACCAATTTATACACTGCGCCCAGAGTTACCGATTTACGCACAGCGCCCAGAGTTACCGATTTACGCACAGCGCCCAGAGTTACCGATTTACACACAGTGCCCACAGTTACCGATTCAAACAGTGCCCGGAGTTACCGATTTACGCACAGTGCCCAGAGTTACCCCGATTTACACACACTGTCCAGAGTTACCGATTTACACACAGTGCCCAGAGTTACCGATTTACACACAGTGCCCAGAGTTACCGATTTACACACAGTGCCCAGAGTTACAGAATTACACACCGCACCCAGAGTTACTGATTTACACACAGCGCCCAGCGTTACCCATTTACACAGTGCCCACAGTCACCGATTCACACACAGTGCCCGGAGATACCGATTCAAACAGTGCCCGGAATTACCGATTCACACACAGTGCCCAGAGTTACAGATTCACACACAGTGCCCAGAGTTACCGATTTACACACACTGTCCAGAGTTAACGATTTACACACAGTGCCCAGTGTTACCGATTTGCACGCAGTGCCCAGAGTTACCGGTTTTCACACAGTGCCCAGAGTTACAGATTTACACACAGTGCCCTGAATTAACGATTTACACACAGTGCCCAGAGTTACAGATTTACACAGCGTGCCCAGAGTTACCGATTTACACACAGCGCCCAGAGTTACCGAATTACACACCGCGCCCAGTGTTACCAATTCAAACAGTGCCCACAGTTACCGATTCACACACAGCGCCCAGAGTTACCAATTTGCACACAGCGCCCAGAGTTACCGGTGTACACACAGCACCCAGAGATACCGATTTACCCACAGTGTCGAGAGTTACCGATTCACACACCGTGCCCAGAGTTACTGATTCACATCCAGTGCCCAGTGTTGCCGATTCACACGCAGTGTCCAGAGTTACCGATTTACACACAGTGTCCAGATTTACCGATTTACACACCGTGCCCAGAGTTACCGATTTACACACCACGCCCAGAGTTACCGATTCACAGTGCCCAGAGTTACCGATTCGCACCCCGCGCCCAGAGTTACCGATTTACTGTGTCCAGAGTTACCGATCTACGCGCAGTGCCCAGAGTTACCGATTTACACACACTGTCCAGAGTTACCGATTTACACACAGTGCCCAGAGTTACCGATTTACACACAGTGCCCAGAATTACCGATTTACACACAGTGCCCAGAGTTACAGATTTACACACAGTGCCCAGAATTACCCATTTACACACAGTGCCCAGCGTTACCGATTTACACACCGCGCCCAGAGTTACCGATTTACGCACAGCGCCCAGAGTTACCGATTTATACACTGCGCCCAGAGTTACCGATTTACGCACAGCGCCCAGAGTTACCGATTCACACACAGTGCCCACAGTTACCGATTCACACACAGTGCCTAGAGTTACGGATTCACACACAGTGCCCAGATTTACCGATTTACACACAGCGCCCAGAGTTACCAATTGACACACAGCGCCCAGAGTTACTGATTTACATACAGTGCCCAGAGTTACCGATAGACACACAGCGCCCAGAGTTACCGATTGACACACAGCGCCCAGAGTTACTGATTTACACACAGCGCCCAGAGTTACCGATAGACACACAGTGCCCAGAAATACCGATTCACACAGTGCTCAGAGTTACCGATTTACACACTGTACCCATAGTTACCGATTTACACACTGTACCCAGAGTTACCGATTCAAACAGTGCCCAGAGTTACCGATTCACACAGTGCTCAGAATTAACGATTTAAACACAGTGCTCAGAATTACCAATTTACACACAGTGCCCAGAATTACTGATTTACATACAGTGCCCAGAGTTACTGATTTACACACAGCGCCCAGAGTTACCGATAGACACACAGTGCCCAGAAATACCGATTCACTCAGTGCTCAGAGTTACCGATTTACACACTGTACCCATAGTTACCGATTTACACACTGTACCCAGAGTTACCGATTCAAACAGTGTCAAGAGTTACCGATTCACACAGTGCCCAGATTTACCGATTTACACACAGCGCCCAGAGTTACCAATTGACACACAGCGCCCAGAGTTACTGATTTACATACAGTGCCCAGAGTTACCGATAGACACACAGCGCCCAGAGTTACCGATTGACACACAGCGCCCAGAGTTACTGATTTACACACAGCGCCCAGAGTTACCGATAGACACACAGTGCCCAGAAATACCGATTCACACAGTGCTCAGAGTTACCGATTTACACACTGTACCCATAGTTACCGATTTACACACTGTACCCAGAGTTACCGATTCAAACAGTGCCCAGAGTTACAGATTCACACAGTGCTCAGAATTAACGATTTAAACACAGTGCTCAGAATTACCAATTTACACACAGTGCCCAGAGTTACAGATTTACACACAGCACCCAGCGTTACCGATTTACGCACTGCGCCCAGAGTTACCGATTTATACAGTGCCCACAGTTACCGATTCACACACAGTGCCCAGAGATACCGATTCAAACAGTGCCCGGAGTTACCGATGCACACACAGTGCCCAGAGTTACCGATTCACACACAGTGCTCAGAGTTACGGATTCACACACAGTGCCCAGAGTTACGGATTCACACACAGTGCCTAGAGTTACCGATTCACACACAGTGCCCAGAGTTACCGATTCACACAGTGCTCGAGTTAACGATTGACACACAGTGCTCAGAGTTAACGATTTACTCACTGTACCCAGAGTTAGCGATTCAAACAGTGCCCAGAGTTACCGATTCACACACAGCACCCAGAGATACCGATTTACCCACAGTGCCCAGAGTTACCGATTTACACAGTGTCGAGAGTTACCGATTCACACACCATGTCCAGAGTTACTGATTCACACCCAGTGCCCAGTGTTGCCGATTCACACGCAGTGCCCAGAGTTACCGATTTACACACAGTTTCCAGATTTACCGATTTACAAACAGTGCCCTGAGTTACCGATTCACACACAGTGCCCAGAGTTACCGATACATACACAGCGCCCAGAGTTACCGATTTAGACAGTGTCCAGAGTTATCGATTAACACACAGTGTCCAGAGTGACCGATTTACACACAGTGCCCAGATATACCGATTCACAGTGCCCAGAGTTACTGATTTACACAGTGTCCAGAGTTACCAATTTACGCACAGTGCCCAGAGTTACCGATTTACACACAGCGCCCAGAGTTACCGATTTACACACAGCGCCCAGAGTTACCTGTTCACACACAGTGCCCAGAGTTACCGATTTACACACAGTGCCCAGAGTTACCGATTTAAACACAGCGCCCAAAGTTACCGATTTAGAAACAGTGCCCAGAGTTAGCAATTCACACACCGTGCCCAGAGTTACCGATTTACACACAGTGCCCAGAGTAACCGATTCAAACAGTGCCCGGAGTTACCGATTCACACACAGTGCCCAGAGTTCCCGGTTTACACACAGCACCCAGAGATACCGATTTACCCAAAGTGCCCAGAGTTACCGATTTACACACAGTGTCGAGAGTTACCGATTCACACACCGTGCCCAGAGTTACGGATTCACACCCAGTGCCCAGAGTTGCCGATTCACACACAGTGCCCAGAGTAACCGATACATACACAGCGCCCAGAGTTACCGATTTACACAGTGTCCAGAGTTATCGATTAACACACAGCGCCCAGAGTTGCTGATTTACACACAGTGCCCATAGTTACCGATTTACACAGTGCCCAGAGTTACCGATTTACAAACAGTGCCCAGAGTTACCGATTCATACACAGTGCCCAGAGTTACCAATTTACACACTGTGCCCAGAGATACCGATTGACCCACAGTGCCCAGAGTTATCGATTTACACACAGTGCCCAGAGTTATCGATTTACCCACAGTGCCCAGAGTTACCGATTTACACACAGTGTCGAGAGTTACCGATTCACACACCGTGCCCAGAGTTACTGATTCACACCCAGTGCCCAGAGTTGCCGATTCACACGCAGTGCCCAGAGTTACCGATTTGCACACAGTGTCCAGATTTACCGATTCACACACAGTGTCGAGAGTTACCGATTCACACACAGCGCCCAGAGTTACCAATTTACGCACAGCACCCAGAGTTACCAATTTGCACACAGCGCCCAGAGTTCCCGGTTTACACACAGCACCCAGAGATACCGATTTACGCAAAGTGCCCAGAGTTACCGATTTACACACAGTGTCGAGAGTTACCGATTCACACACCGTGCCCAGAGTTACTGATTCACACCCAGTGCCCAGAGTTGCCGATTCACACGCAGTGCCCAGAGTTACCAATTTGCACACAGCGCCCAGAGTTCCCGGTTTACACACAGCACCCAGAGATACCGATTTACCCAAAGTGCCCAGAGTTACCGATTTACACAGTGTCGAGAGTTACCGATTCACACACCGTGCCCAGAGTTACGGATTCACACCCAGTGCCCAGAGTTGCCGATTCACACACAGTGCCCAGATTTACCGATATACAAACAGTGCCCAGAGTTACCGATTCACACACAGTGCCCAGAGTAACCGATACATACACAGCGCCCAGAGTTACCGATTTACACAGTGTCCAGAGTTATCGATTAACACACAGCGCCCAGAGTTGCTGATTTACACACAGTGCCCATAGTTACCGATTTACACAGTGCCCAGAGTTACCGATTTACAAACAGTGCCCAGAGTAACCGATTCAAACAGTGCCCGGAGTTACCGATTCACACACAGTGCCCAGAGTTACGGATTCACACACAGTGCCCAGAGTTACCGATTTACACACAGCGCCCAGAGATACCAATTCACACAGTGCTCGAGTTAACGATTTACAAACTGTACCCAGAGTTAGCGATTCAAACAGTGCCCAGAGATACCGATTCACACACAGCGCCCAGAGTTACCAATTCGCACACAGTGCCCAGAGTTACCGGTTTACACACAGCGCCCAGAGTTACCAATTTACACACAGAACCCAGAGTTACCAATTTGCACACAGCGCCCAGAGTTACCGATTCACACACAGTGCCCAGAGCTACCAATTTACACACAGCACCCAGAGTTACCAATTTGCACACAGCGCCCAGAGTTACCAATTCACACACAGCACCCAGAGTTACCAATTCACACACAGCACCCAGAGTTACTGGTTTACACACAGCGCCCAGAGATACCGATTTACCCACAGTTCCCAGAGTAACCGATTTACCAACAGTGCCCAGAGTTACCGATTTACACACAGTGTCGAGAGTTACCAATTCACACACCGTGCCCAGAGTTACTGATTCACACCCAGTGCCCAGAGTTGCCGATTCACACGCAGTGCCCAGAGTTACCGATTTGCACAGTGTCCAGATTTACCGATTCAAACAGTGCCCAGAGTTACCGATTCACACACAATGCCCAGAGTTACCGATTCAAACAGTGCCCAGAGTTACCGATTTACACACAATGCTCAGAGTTACCGATTCAAACAGTGCCCAGAGTTACCGATTCAAACAGTGCCCAGAGTTACCGATTCACACACAGCCCCCAGAGATACCGATTTACACACAGCGCCCAGAGTTACTAATTTACACACAGTGCCCATAGTTACCGATTCACACCCAGTGCCCAGAGTTACCGATTTACACACAGCGCCCAGAGTTACCGATTCACACACAATGCCCAGAGTTACCGATTTACACACCGCGCCCAGAGTTACCGATTTACACACAGCACCCAGAGTTACCGATTTACACACAGCGCCCAGAGTTACCGATTTATACACAGCGCCCAGAGTTACCGATTTACACAGGGCCCAGAGTTACCAATTTGCACACAGCGCCCAGAGTTACCGATTCACACACAGCACCCAGAGTTACCAATTTGCACACAGCGCCCAGAGATACCGATTTACCCACAGTGCCCAGAGTTACCGATTCACACACAGTGCCCAGAGTTACCGATTTACACACCGCGCCCAGAGTTACCGATTTACACACAGTGTCGAGAGTTACCGATTCACACACCGTGCCCAGAGTTACTGATTCACACCCAGTGCCCAGAGTTGCCGATTCACACGCAGTGCCCAGAGTTACCGATTTGCACACAGTGTCCAGATTTACCGATTCACACACAGTGTCGAGAGTTACCAATTCACACACAGCGCCCAGAGTTACCAATTTACACACAGCACCCAGAGGTCCCAATTTGCACACAGCGCCCAGAGTTCCCGGTTTACACACAGCACCCAGAGATACCGATTTACCCAAAGTGCCCAGAGTTACCGATTTACACAGTGTCGAGAGTTACCGATTCACACACCGTGCCCAGAGTTACGGATTCACACCCAGTGCCCAGAGTTGCCGATTCACACACAGTGCCCAGATTTACCGATATACAAACAGTGCCCAGAGTTACCGATTCACACGCAGTGCCCAGAGTAACCGATACATACACAGCGCCCAGAGTTACCGATTTACACAGTGTCCAGAGTTATCGATTAACACACAGCGCCCAGAGATACCGATTGACCCACAGTGCCCAGAGTTATCGATTTACCCACAGTGCCCAGAGTTACCGATTTACACACAGTGTCGAGAGTTACCGATTCACACACCGTGCCCAGAGTTACTGATTCACACCCAGTGCCCAGAGTTGCCGATTCACACGCAGTGCCCAGAGTTACCGATTTGCACACAGTGTCCAGATTTACCGATTCACACACAGTGTCGAGAGTTACCGATTCACACACAGCGCCCAGAGTTACCAATTTACGCACAGCACCCAGAGTTACCAATTTGCACACAGCGCCCAGAGTTCCCGGTTTACACACAGAACCCACAGATACCGATTTACCCAAAGTGCCCAGAGTTACCGATTTACACAGTGTCGAGAGTTACCGATTCACACACCGTGCCCAGAGTTACTGATTCACACCCAGTGCCCAGAGTTACCGATTCACACACAGTGCCCAGAGTAACCGATACATACACAGCGCCCAGAGTTACCGATTTACAGTGTCCAGAGTTATCGATTAACACACAGCGCCCAGAGTTGCTGATTTACACACAGTGCCCATAGTTACCGATTTACACAGTGCCCAGAGTTACCGATTTACAAACAGTGCCCAGAGTTACCGATTCATACACAGTGCCCAGAGTTACCGATTTACACACAGTGCCCAGAGTTACCCATTTACACGCAATGCCCAGAGTTACCGATTCACACGCAGTGCCCAGAGTTACCGATTCACACGCAGTGTCCAGATTTACCGACTCACACACAGTGTCGAGAGTTACCGATTCACACACAGCGCCCAGAATGAACAATTTGCACACAGCGCCCAGAGTTACCGATTCACACACAGCGCCCAGAGTTACCAATTTACACACAGCGCCCAGAGTTACCAATTTGCACACAGCGCCCAGAGTTACCGGTTTACACACAGCACCCAGAGATACCGATTTACCCACAGTGCCCAGAGTTAGCGATTTACACAGTGTCGAGAGTTACCGATTCACACCCAGTGCCCAGAGTTGCCGATTCACATGCAGTGCCCAGAGTAACCGATACATACACAGCGCCCAGAGTTACCGATTTACACAGTGTCCAGAGTTATCGATTAACACACAGCGCCCAGAGTTGCTGATTTACACACAGTGCCCATAGTTACCGATTTACAGTGCCCAGAGTTACCGATTTACAAACAGTGCCCAGAGTTACCGATTCATACACAGTGCCCAGAGTTACCAATTTACACAGTGCCCAGAGTTACCGATTTACACACAATGCTCAGAGTTACCGATTCAAACAGTGCCCAGAGTTACCGATTCAAACAGTGCCCAGAGTTACCGATTCACACACAGCCCCCAGAGATACCGATTTACACACAGCGCCCAGAGTTACTAATTTACACACAGTGCCCATAGTTACCGATTCACACCCAGTGCCCAGAGTTACCGGTTCACACACAGTGCCCAGAAATACCGGTTCACACACAGTGCCCAGAGTTACCGGTTCACACACAGTGCCCAGAGTTACCGATTTACACACAGCGCCCAGAGTTACCGATTGACACACAGCGTCCAGAGTTACCGGTTCACACACAGTGCCCAGAGTTACCGGTTCACACACAGTGCCCAGAGTTACCGATTTACAAACAGTGCCCAGAGTTACCGATTCACACACCGTGCCCAGAGTTACCGATTTACAAACAGTGCCAGAGTTACCGATTCACACACCGTGCCCAGAGTTACCGATTTACACACAGTGCCCAGAGTTACCGATTTACACACAGCGCCCAGAGATACCAATTTACACACAGTGCCCAGAGTTACCGATTTACACACAGTGTCCAGAGTTACCGATTCACACACAGTGCCCAGAGTTATCGATTTACACACAGTGTCCAGAGTCACCGATTCACACACAGCACCCTGATTTACCGACTTACACAGCGTCCAGCGTTGCCGATTTACACAGTGCCCAGAGTTACCGATTTACACACAGCGTCCAGATTTACCGATTTACACACAGTGCCCAGAGTTACTGATTTACATACAGTGCCCAGAGTTACCGATTCACACACAGTGTCCAGATTTACTCATTTTCATACAGTGCCGAGTTACTGATTTACATACAGTGCCCAGAGTAACCGATACATACACAGCGCCCAGAGTTACCGATTTACACAGTGTCCAGAGTTATCGATTAACACACAGCGCCCAGAGTTGCTGATTTACACACAGTGCCCATAGTTACCGATTTACACAGTGCCCAGAGTTACCGATTTACAAACAGTGCCCAGAGTTACCGATTCATACACAGTGCCCAGAGTTACCAATTTACACACTGTGCCCAGAGATACCGATTGACCCACAGTGCCCAGAGTTATCGATTTACACACAGTGCCCAGAGTTATCGATTTACCCACAGTGCCCAGAGTTACCGATTTACACACAGTGTCGAGAGTTACCGATTCACACACCGTGCCCAGAGTTACTGATTCACACCCAGTGCCCAGAGTTGCCGATTCACACGCAGTGCCCAGAGTTACCGATTTGCACACAGTGTCCAGATTTACCGATTCACACACAGTGTCGAGAGTTACCGATTCACACACAGCGCCCAGAGTTACCAATTTACGCACAGCACCCAGAGTTACCAATTTGCACACAGCGCCCAGAGTTCCCGGTTTACACACAGCACCCAGAGATACCGATTTACGCAAAGTGCCCAGAGTTACCGATTTACACACAGTGTCGAGAGTTACCGATTCACACACCGTGCCCAGATTTACTGATTCACACCCAGTGCCCAGAGTTGCCGATTCACACGCAGTGCCCAGAGTTACCGATTTGCACACAGTGTCCAGATTTACCGATTCACACACAGTGTCGAGAGTTACCGATTCACACACAGCGCCCAGAGTTACCAATTTACGCACAGCACCCAGAGTTACCAATTTGCACACAGCGCCCAGAGTTCCCGGTTTACACACAGCACCCAGAGATACCGATTTACCCAAAGTGCCCAGAGTTACCGATTTACACAGTGTCGAGAGTTACCGATTCACACACCGTGCCCAGAGTTACGGATTCACACCCAGTGCCCAGAGTTGCCGATTCACACACAGTGCCCAGATTTACCGATATACAAACAGTGCCCAGAGTTACCGATTCACACACAGTGCCCAGAGTAACCGATTTACACAGTGTCCAGAGTTATCGATTAACACACAGCGCCCAGAGTTGCTGATTTACACACAGTGCCCATAGTTACCGATTTACACAGTGCCCAGAGTTACCGATTTACAAACAGTGCCCAGAGTAACCGATTCAAACAGTGCCCGGAGTTACCGATTCACACACAGTGCCCAGAGTTACGGATTCACACACAGTGCCCAGAGTTACCGATTTACACACAGCGCCCAGAGATACCAATTCACACAGTGCTCGAGTTAACGATTTACAAACTGTACCCAGAGTTAGCGATTCAAACAGTGCCCAGAGATACCGATTCACACACAGCGCCCAGAGTTACCAATTCGCACACAGTGCCCAGAGTTACCGGTTTACACACAGCGCCCAGAGTTACCAATTTACACACAGAACCCAGAGTTACCAATTTGCACACAGCGCCCAGAGTTACCGATTCACACACAGTGCCCAGAGCTACCAATTTACACACAGCACCCAGAGTTACCAATTTGCACACAGCGCCCAGAGTTACCAATTCACACACAGCACCCAGAGTTACCAATTCACACACAGCACCCAGAGTTACTGGTTTACACACAGCGCCCAGAGATACCGATTTACCCACAGTTCCCAGAGTAACCGATTTACCAACAGTGCCCAGAGTTACCGATTTACACACAGTGTCGAGAGTTACCAATTCACACACCGTGCCCAGAGTTACTGATTCACACCCAGTGCCCAGAGTTGCCGATTCACACGCAGTGCCCAGAGTTACCGATTTGCACAGTGTCCAGATTTACCGATTCAAACAGTGCCCAGAGTTACCGATTCACACACAATGCCCAGAGTTACCGATTCAAACAGTGCCCAGAGTTACCGATTTACACTCAATGCTCAGAGTTACCGATTCAAACAGTGCCCAGAGTTACCGATTCAAACAGTGCCCAGAGTTACCGATTCACACACAGCCCCCAGAGATACCGATTTACACACAGCGCCCAGAGTTACTAATTTACACACAGTGCCCATAGTTACCGATTCACACCCAGTGCCCAGAGTTACCGATTTACACACAGCGCCCAGAGTTACCGATTCACACACAATGCCCAGAGTTACCGATTTACACACCGCGCCCAGAGTTACCGATTTACACACAGCACCCAGAGTTACCGATTTACACACAGCGCCCAGAGTTACCGATTTATACACAGCGCCCAGAGTTACCGATTTACACAGGGCCCAGAGTTACCAATTTGCACACAGCGCCCAGAGTTACCGATTCACACACAGCACCCAGAGTTACCAATTTGCACACAGCGCCCAGAGATACCGATTTACCCACAGTGCCCAGAGTTACCGATTCACACACAGTGCCCAGAGTTACCGATTTACACACCGCGCCCAGAGTTACCGATTTACACACAGTGTCGAGAGTTACCGATTCACACACCGTGCCCAGAGTTACTGATTCACACCCAGTGCCCAGAGTTGCCGATTCACACGCAGTGCCCAGAGTTACCGATTTGCACACAGTGTCCAGATTTACCGATTCACACACAGTGTCGAGAGTTACCAATTCACACACAGCGCCCAGAGTTACCAATTTACACACAGCACCCAGAGGTCCCAATTTGCACACAGCGCCCAGAGTTCCCGGTTTACACACAGCACCCAGAGATACCGATTTACCCAAAGTGCCCAGAGTTACCGATTTACACAGTGTCGAGAGTTACCGATTCACACACCGTGCCCAGAGTTACGGATTCACACCCAGTGCCCAGAGTTGCCGATTCACACACAGTGCCCAGATTTACCGATATACAAACAGTGCCCAGAGTTACCGATTCACACGCAGTGCCCAGAGTAACCGATACATACACAGCGCCCAGAGTTACCGATTTACACAGTGTCCAGAGTTATCGATTAACACACCGCGCCCAGAGTTGCTGATTTACACACAGTGCCCATAGTTACCGATTTACACAGTGCCCAGAGTTACCGATTTACAAACAGTGCCCAGAGTTACCGATTCATACACAGTGCCCAGAGTTACCGATTCACACCCAGTGCCCAGAGTTACCGATTTACACACAGCGCCCAGAGTTACCGATTCACACACAATGCCCAGAGTTACCGATTTACACACCGCGCCCAGAGTTACCGATTTACACACAGCACCCAGAGTTACCGATTTACACACAGCGCCCAGAGTTACCGATTTATACACAGCGCCCAGAGTTACCGATTTACACAGGGCCCAGAGTTACCAATTTGCACACAGCGCCCAGAGTTACCGATTCACACACAGCACCCAGAGTTACCAATTTGCACACAGCGCCCAGAGATACCGATTTACCCACAGTGCCCAGAGTTACCGATTCACACACAGTGCCCAGAGTTACCGATTTACACACCGCGCCCAGAGTTACCGATTTACACACAGTGTCGAGAGTTACCGATTCACACACCGTGCCCAGAGTTACTGATTCACACCCAGTGCCCAGAGTTGCCGATTCACACGCAGTGCCCAGAGTTACCGATTTGCACACAGTGTCCAGATTTACCGATTCACACACAGTGTCGAGAGTTACCAATTCACACACAGCGCCCAGAGTTACCAATTTACACACAGCACCCAGAGGTCCCAATTTGCACACAGCGCCCAGAGTTCCCGGTTTACACACAGCACCCAGAGATACCGATTTACCCAAAGTGCCCAGAGTTACCGATTTACACAGTGTCGAGAGTTACCGATTCACACACCGTGCCCAGAGTTACGGATTCACACCCAGTGCCCAGAGTTGCCGATTCACACACAGTGCCCAGATTTACCGATATACAAACAGTGCCCAGAGTTACCGATTCACACGCAGTGCCCAGAGTAACCGATACATACACAGCGCCCAGAGTTACCGATTTACACAGTGTCCAGAGTTATCGATTAACACACAGCGCCCAGAGTTGCTGATTTACACACAGTGCCCATAGTTACCGATTTACACAGTGCCCAGAGTTACCGATTTACAAACAGTGCCCAGAGTTACTGATTCACACCCAGTGCCCAGAGTTGCCGATTCACACGCAGTGCCCAGAGTTACCGATTTGCACAGTGTCCAGATTTACCGATTCAAACAGTGCCCAGAGTTACCGATTCACACACAATGCCCAGAGTTACCGATTCAAACAGTGCCCAGAGTTACCGATTTACACTCAATGCTCAGAGTTACCGATTCAAACAGTGCCCAGAGTTACCGATTCAAACAGTGCCCAGAGTTACCGATTCACACACAGCCCCCAGAGATACCGATTTACACACAGCGCCCAGAGTTACTAATTTACACACAGTGCCCATAGTTACCGATTCACACCCAGTGCCCAGAGTTACCGATTTACACACAGCGCCCAGAGTTACCGATTCACACACAATGCCCAGAGTTACCGATTTACACACCGCGCCCAGAGTTACCGATTTACACACAGCACCCAGAGTTACCGATTTACACACAGCGCCCAGAGTTACCGATTTATACACAGCGCCCAGAGTTACCGATTTACACAGGGCCCAGAGTTACCAATTTGCACACAGCGCCCAGAGTTACCGATTCACACACAGCACCCAGAGTTACCAATTTGCACACAGCGCCCAGAGATACCGATTTACCCACAGTGCCCAGAGTTACCGATTCACACACAGTGCCCAGAGTTACCGATTTACACACCGCGCCCAGAGTTACCGATTTACACAGTGTCGAGAGTTACCGATTCACACACCGTGCCCAGAGTTACTGATTCACACCCAGTGCCCAGAGTTGCCGATTCACACGCAGTGCCCAGAGTTACCGATTTGCACACAGTGTCCAGATTTACCGATTCACACACAGTGTCGAGAGTTACCAATTCACACACAGCGCCCAGAGTTACCAATTTACACACAGCACCCAGAGGTCCCAATTTGCACACAGCGCCCAGAGTTCCCGGTTTACACACAGCACCCAGAGATACCGATTTACCCAAAGTGCCCAGAGTTACCGATTTACACAGTGTCGAGAGTTACCGATTCACACACCGTGCCCAGAGTTACGGATTCACACCCAGTGCCCAGAGTTGCCGATTCACACACAGTGCCCAGATTTACCGATATACAAACAGTGCCCAGAGTTACCGATTCACACGCAGTGCCCAGAGTAACCGATACATACACAGCGCCCAGAGTTACCGATTTACACAGTGTCCAGAGTTATCGATTAACACACAGCGCCCAGAGTTGCTGATTTACACACAGTGCCCATAGTTACCGATTTACACAGTGCCCAGAGTTACCGATTTACAAACAGTGCCCAGAGTTACCGATTCATACACAGTGCCCAGAGTTACCGATTCACACCCAGTGCCCAGAGTTACCGATTTACACACAGCGCCCAGAGTTACCGATTCACACACAATGCCCAGAGTTACCGATTTACACACCGCGCCCAGAGTTACCGATTTACACACAGCACCCAGAGTTACCGATTTACACACAGCGCCCAGAGTTACCGATTTATACACAGCGCCCAGAGTTACCGATTTACACAGGGCCCAGAGTTACCAATTTGCACACAGCGCCCAGAGTTACCGATTCACACACAGCACCCAGAGTTACCAATTTGCACACAGCGCCCAGAGATACCGATTTACCCACAGTGCCCAGAGTTACCGATTCACACACAGTGCCCAGAGTTACCGATTTACACACCGCGCCCAGAGTTACCGATTTACACACAGTGTCGAGAGTTACCGATTCACACA
Source organism: Mustelus asterias (assembly GCF_964213995.1). NCBI lineage: Eukaryota > Metazoa > Chordata > Chondrichthyes > Carcharhiniformes > Triakidae > Mustelus > Mustelus asterias. The sequence goes on from NC_135818.1 coordinate 21,672,987, forward strand.
CCGTGCCCAGAGTTACTGATTCACACCCAGTGCCCAGAGTTGCCGATTCACACGCAGTGCCCAGAGTTACCGATTTGCACACAGTGTCCAGATTTACCGATTCACACACAGTGTCGAGAGTTACCAATTCACACACAGCGCCCAGAGTTACCAATTTACACACAGCACCCAGAGGTCCCAATTTGCACACAGCGCCCAGAGTTCCCGGTTTACACACAGCACCCAGAGATACCGATTTACCCAAAGTGCCCAGAGTTACCGATTTACACAGTGTCGAGAGTTACCGATTCACACACCGTGCCCAGAGTTACGGATTCACACCCAGTGCCCAGAGTTGCCGATTCACACACAGTGCCCAGATTTACCGATATACAAACAGTGCCCAGAGTTACCGATTCACACGCAGTGCCCAGAGTAACCGATACATACACAGCGCCCAGAGTTACCGATTTACACAGTGTCCAGAGTTATCGATTAACACACAGCGCCCAGAGTTGCTGATTTACACACAGTGCCCATAGTTACCGATTTACACAGTGCCCAGAGTTACCGATTTACAAACAGTGCCCAGAGTTACCGATTCATACACAGTGCCCAGAGTTACCGATTCACACCCAGTGCCCAGAGTTACCGATTTACACACAGCGCCCAGAGTTACCGATTCACACACAATGCCCAGAGTTACCGATTTACACACCGCGCCCAGAGTTACCGATTTACACACAGCACCCAGAGTTACCGATTTACACACAGCGCCCAGAGTTACCGATTTATACACAGCGCCCAGAGTTACCGATTTACACAGGGCCCAGAGTTACCAATTTGCACACAGCGCCCAGAGTTACCGATTCACACACAGCACCCAGAGTTACCAATTTGCACACAGCGCCCAGAGATACCGATTTACCCACAGTGCCCAGAGTTACCGATTCACACACAGTGCCCAGAGTTACCGATTTACACACCGCGCCCAGAGTTACCGATTTACACACAGTGTCGAGAGTTACCGATTCACACACCGTGCCCAGAGTTACTGATTCACACCCAGTGCCCAGAGTTGCCGATTCACACGCAGTGCCCAGAGTTACCGATTTGCACACAGTGTCCAGATTTACCGATTCACACACAGTGTCGAGAGTTACCAATTCACACACAGCGCCCAGAGTTACCAATTTACACACAGCACCCAGAGGTCCCAATTTGCACACAGCGCCCAGAGTTCCCGGTTTACACACAGCACCCAGAGATACCGATTTACCCAAAGTGCCCAGAGTTACCGATTTACACAGTGTCGAGAGTTACCGATTCACACACCGTGCCCAGAGTTACGGATTCACACCCAGTGCCCAGAGTTGCCGATTCACACACAGTGCCCAGATTTACCGATATACAAACAGTGCCCAGAGTTACCGATTCACACGCAGTGCCCAGAGTAACCGATACATACACAGCGCCCAGAGTTACCGATTTACACAGTGTCCAGAGTTATCGATTAACACACAGCGCCCAGAGTTGCTGATTTACACACAGTGCCCATAGTTACCGATTTACACAGTGCCCAGAGTTACCGATTTACAAACAGTGCCCAGAGTTACCGATTCATACACAGTGCCCAGAGTTACCGATTTACACACAGTGCCCAGAGATACCGATTGACCCACAGTGCCCAGAGTTATCGATTTACACACAGTGCCCAGAGTTATCGATTTACCCACAGTGCCCAGAGTTACCGATTTACACACAGTGTCGAGAGTTACCGATTCACACACCGTGCCCAGAGTTACTGATTCACACCCAGTGCCCAGAGTTGCCGATTCACACGCAGTGCCCAGAGTTACCGATTTGCACACAGTGTCCAGATTTACCGATTCACACACAGTGTCGAGAGTTACCGATTCACACACAGCGCCCAGAGTTACCAATTTACGCACAGCACCCAGAGTTACCAATTTGCACACAGCGCCCAGAGTTCCCGGTTTACACACAGAACCCAGAGATACCGATTTACCCAAAGTGCCCAGAGTTACCGATTTAAACAGTGTCGAGAGTTACCGATTCACACACCGTGCCCAGAGTTACTGATTCACACCCAGTGCCCAGAGTTACTGATTCACACACAGTGCCCAGAGTAACCGATACATACACAGCGCCCAGAGTTACCGATTTACAGTGTCCAGAGTTATCGATTAACACACAGCGCCCAGAGTTGCTGATTTACACACAGTGCCCATAGTTACCGATTTACACAGTGCCCAGAGTTACCGATTTACAAACAGTGCCCAGAGTTACCGATTCATACACAGTGCCCAGAGTTACCGATTTACACACAGTGCCCAGAGTTACCCATTTACACGCAATGCCCAGAGTTACCGATTCACACGCAGTGCCCAGAGTTACCGATTCACACGCAGTGTCCAGATTTACCGACTCACACACAGTGTCGAGAGTTACCGATTCACACACAGCGCCCAGAATGAACAATTTGCACACAGCGCCCAGAGTTACCGATTCACACACAGCGCCCAGAGTTACCAATTTACACACAGCGCCCAGAGTTACCAATTTGCACACAGCGCCCAGAGTTACCGGTTTACACACAGCACCCAGAGATACCGATTTACCCACAGTGCCCAGAGTTAGCGATTTACACAGTGTCGAGAGTTACCGATTCACACCCAGTGCCCAGAGTTGCCGATTCACATGCAGTGCCCAGAGTAACCGATACATACACAGCGCCCAGAGTTACCGATTTACACAGTGTCCAGAGTTATCGATTAACACACAGCGCCCAGAGTTGCTGATTTACACACAGTGCCCATAGTTACCGATTTACAGTGCCCAGAGTTACCGATTTACAAACAGTGCCCAGAGTTACCGATTCATACACAGTGCCCAGAGTTACCAATTTACACACAGTGCCCAGAGTTACCGATTTACACACAATGCCCAGAGTTACCGATTCAAACAGTGCCCAGAGTTACCGATTTACACAGTGTCCAGAGTTATCGATTAACACACAGCGCCCAGAGTTGCTGATTTACACACAGTGCCCAGAATTACCGATTTACACACAATGCCCAGAGTTACCGATTCAAACAGTGCCCAGAGTTACCGATTTACAAACAGTGCCCAGAGTTACCGATTCATACACAGTGCCCAGAGTTACCGATTTACACACAGTGCCCAGAATTACCGATTTACACACAATGCCCAGAGTTACCGATTCAAACAGTGCCCAGAGTTACCGATTCACACACAGCGCCCAGAGATACTGATTTATACACAGCGCCCAGAGTTACAGATTTACACAGTGCCCAGAGTTACCGATTTACACACAGCGCCCAGAGTTACCGATTCACACACAGCGCCCAGAGTTACCGATTCACACACAGTGTCGAGAGTTACCGATTTACACACCGCGCCCAGAGTTACCGATTTACACACAGCGCCCAGAATTACCGATTTACACACAGCGCCCAGAATGACCAATTTGCACACAGCGCCCAGAGTTACCGATTCACACACAGCGCCCAGAGTTACCAATATCCACACAGCACCCAGAGTTACCAATTTGCACACAGCGCCCAGAGTTACCGGTTTACACACAGCACCCAGAGATACCGATTTACCCACAGTGCCCAGAGTTAGCGATTTACACAGTGTCGAGAGTTACCGATACATACACAGCGCCCAGAGTTACCGATTCACACACAGCGCCCAGAGTTACCGATTCACACACAGTGCCCAGAGTTACCGATTTACACACCGCGCCCAGAGTTACCGATTTACACACAGCGCCCAGAGTTACCGATTTACACACAGCACCCAGAGATATCGATTTACACACAGCGCCCAGAGATACCGATTTATACACAGCGCCGAGAGTTACCGATTTACACAGTGCCCAGAGTTACCGATCTACACAGCGCCCAGAGTTACCGATTCACAGACAGTGCCCAGAGTTACCTATTCAAACAGTGCCCAGAGTTACCGATTTACACACAATGCTCAGAGTTACCGATTCAAACAGTGCCCAGAGTTACCGATTCAAACAGTGCCCAGAGTTACCGATTCACACACAGCCCCCAGAGATACCGATTTACACACAGCGCCCAGAGTTACTAATTTACACACAGTGCCCATAGTTACCGATTCACACCCAGTGCCCAGAGTTACCGGTTCACACACAGTGCCCAGAAATACCGGTTCACACACAGTGCCCAGAGTTACCGGTTCACACACAGTGCCCAGAGTTACCGATTTACACACAGCGCCCAGAGTTACCGATTGACACACAGCGTCCAGAGTTACCGGTTCACACACAGTGCCCAGAGTTACCGGTTCACACACAGTGCCCAGAGTTACCGATTTACAAACAGTGCCCAGAGTTACCGATTCACACACCGTGCCCAGAGTTACCGATTTACAAACAGTGCCAGAGTTACCGATTCACACACCGTGCCCAGAGTTACCGATTTACACACAGTGCCCAGAGTTACCGATTTACACACAGCGCCCAGAGATACCAATTTACACACAGTGCCCAGAGTTACCGATTTACACACAGTGTCCAGAGTTACCGATTCACACACAGTGCCCAGAGTTATCGATTTACACACAGTGTCCAGAGTCACCGATTCACACACAGCACCCTGATTTACCGACTTACACAGCGTCCAGCGTTGCCGATTTACACAGTGCCCAGAGTTACCGATTTACACACAGCGTCCAGATTTACCGATTTACACACAGTGCCCAGAGTTACTGATTTACATACAGTGCCCAGAGTTACCGATTCACACACAGTGTCCAGATTTACTCATTTTCATACAGTGCCGAGTTACTGATTTACATACAGTGCCCAGAGTTACTGATTTACATACAGTGCCCAGAGTTACCGATTCACCCACAGTGCCCAGTGTTACCGATTTACACACAGTGCCCAGAGTTACTGATTTACTCACAATTCTGTCCAAGTGAGAAAATAAATAAATACCCACATGACCTGAACAGCTCTGTAAAAAACCTTCTTTTTTCAATGGACAATGCTTTCCCTGACTAGCCATGACTCAAAGGAGAGGGATTTCAAAGTTTTAGAGACTCACTGTGTGTAATGGGCTGCTAGTGCCCTCTGTGACTGCTGACAATTGAATTCCTCATAAATACATCCACCTTTTTGCATTTCTGTGGCAGAATTCCAGCCCTGCAGATAGTGTGTGTATGGACAAAGTTCGTGACTCCTAATAATTCAAGCTTGTGTCAATGGCCAAACCTTAACCTGCTCCCAAACACAATGGATTTCAACTAGGGGCCTTGTAAACCAATGTCACATCACCAAGCCTGATTTCCTTTAATTAATTTGTTGGATTATGCCTTCAGTTTCTATTTGACCTCTGAAGAGAACACTAACTCCAAGCAGCCTGCACTGTCTGTCGTCTCACCACTAAACCTCAGACGAACCTGTATCCAAGTTCACCATTGCAGACGTCAGATCAGCCTTCTCTAAAGTCAATCCACGGAAAGCAACTGGCCCAGATGGGGTACCTGGACAAGCACTCAGATCCTGCCTGGACCAGCTGGTGGGGGTATTCACAGACATACCAGTGGGCTGACGAATGGCAGATGGAGTTTAATTTAGACAAATGCGAGGTGATGCATTTTGGCAGATTGAACCAGGGCAGAACTTACTCAGTTAATGGTAGTACGTTGGGGAGAGTTACAGAACAAAGAGATCTAGGGGTACATGTTCATAGCTCCTTGAAAGGGGAGTCACAGGTGGACAGCGTGGTGAAGAAGGCATTTGGCAAGCTTGGTTTCATTGGTCAGAACATTGAATACAGGAGTTGGGACGTCTTGTTGAAGTTGTACAAGACATTGGTAAGGCCACACTTGGAATACTGTGTGCAATTCTGATCACCCTATTATAGAAAGGATATTATTAAACTAGAAAGAGTGCAGAAAAGATTTACTAGGATGCTACCGGGACTTGATGGATTGAGTTATAAGGAGAGGCCGAATAGACTGGGACTTTTTTCTCTGGAGCGTAGGAGGCTGAGGGGTGACCTTATAGAGGTCTATAAAATAATGAGGGGCATAGACAAGGTAGATAGTCAATATCTTTTCCCAAAGGTAGGGGAGTCTAAATCTAGAGGGCATAGGTTTAAGGTGAGAGGGGAGAGATACAAAAGTGTCCAGAGGGGCAATTTTTTCACACAGAGAGTGGTGAGTGTCTGGAACAAGCTGCCAGAGGAAGTGGTAGAGGCGGGTACAATTTTATCTTTTAAAAAGCATTTAGATAGTTACATGGGTACGATGGGTATAGAGGGATATGGGCCAAATGCGGGCAATTGGGATTAGCTTAGGGGTTTTAAACAAAAAAGGGAGGCATGGACAAGTTGGGCCGAAGGGCCTGTTTCCATGCTGTAAACCTCTATGACATCTTCAACCTCTCTTTACAACAGTCTGAGGTCCCCATCTGCTTCAAGAAGGCAACCATCATCCCCGTACCAAAGAAAAGCCAAGCAGCATGCCTTAATGACTATCGTCCGGTGGCTGTGACATCCATCATTATGAAGTGCTTCAAAAGGTTAGTCATGGCGCGAATTAATTCCAGCCTCCCAAATTGCCTGGATTCACTACATTTCGCCTATCGCCGCAACAGGTCCACAGCAGACACCATATCCCTGGCCCTACACACAACCCTGGAACACCTAGATAACAGACAGCTATGTCAGACTCCTATTTATTGGCTACAGCTCAGTCTTCAACACCATTATTCCTCCGAAACTCATCTCCAAACTTCATGGCCTGGGGCTTGGCTCCTCCCTCTGCGACTGGATCCCAGACTTCCTAATCCACAGACCGCAATCAGTAAGGATGGGCAACAACACCTCCTCCACAATCATCCTCAACACTGGTGCCCCACAAGGCTGTGTCCTCAGCACCTTACTATACTCCTTATACACCTTTGACTGTGTGGCCAAATTCCCCTCCAATGAGGTTTTCAAGTTTGCTGATGACACCACCGTTGTGGGTCAGATCTCAAACAATATCGAGACGTAGTACAGGAAAGAGATAGAGAATCTGGTGTGACGACAATAATCTCTCCCTCAATGTCAACAAGATGAAGGAGATAGTCATTGACTTCAGGAAGCGTAGTGGAGGACATGCCCCTGTTTACAATAATGGGGACGAAGTAGAAACGATCGAGAGCTTCAAGTCCAGATCACCAACAGCCCGTCCTGGTCCCTCCATGCCGACTCTATAGTTAAGAAAGCCCACCAATGCCTCTACTTTCTCAGGAAACTAAGGCAATTCAAACTATAACTCTCACCAACATTTACAGATGCACCGTAGAAAGCATTCTTTCAGATTGTATCACAGCTTGGTGTGGCTCCTGTTCTGTCCAAGACTGCAAGAAACTACAAAGGGTTGTGAACAAAGCCCAGTCCATCACTCAAATCAGCCTCCCATCCACTGACACTGTCTGCACTTCGTCGGAAAAGCAGCCAGCATAATGAAGAACCCCATGCACCCTGGACATTCTCTCTTCCACCTTCTTCCGTCTGGAAAAAAATACAGAAGTCTGAGGACACGTTTCAACCGACTCAAGAATAGCTTCTTCCCCGCTGCCATCAGATTTTTGAATGGACCTATCTCGCGTTAAGTTGATCTTTGTCTACACCTTTCTTGACACTTTCTCTAGCTATGACTGTAAAGTACATTCTGCACTCTCTCCTTTCCTTCACGATGTACGGTATGCTTTGTGTGTATAGTGCACAAGAAACATGTATACCAATACATGTGAAAATAATAAATCAAATCAAATCAACAGTCAGCAGCAGGAAGTGCTCTGTCCAGGTACAACTGCCTGGCCGTCAGCTACACTGTGAACTACTGGAACATTGGAATTAGTGCCTTCAAGTCTAATTCAACTCTACGTGCCTTCACCCCTTGTGGATGTCTCGCTTCTGAAAAGATGCATCACCCTGTGAGTCACCCAACCTATCCGCAGAGGAAACCCTCCATTAGACTTTTAATTCTGGACTCATTTAAAACCATAACTTATATTTTATTGTGATCTGGCCCTGTACCCCATTATTTCCGAGTGCCAAAAAGGGGAGGATGTTACAAAAGTCCTCTCCATGTGTTGCGTGCATGTGAAATAATAACCCTGGTATTTTATTTTGTCTCGAGTTTGCTGTGCAAGTTATGCACAGAAGATTGGAACACTCCAAATTTAAGAGGAAAATACACCATCACTTGTAAAGAGGGAAATCAAAAATAGAAAACACCTTTCTGTTTATGAACACGTAGTGGGAGGAGAAATCAGATCTAAATCAATCCCCCACCACCTCCCCCCCCCCCCCGCCCCCCCCAATAATTACAGATTTACACACAACACTGAGTGATGCGGATTTATACACAGCACTGACAGAGAGGTACAGATCACACTGGAGCCGTCCAAGACATCTGAAATATTGCTCCTCAGTTCCTACAGTAAGTGACCAGGCTCTTGTGTCTGCTATTGGTGTGGGAAAAGCTCAAGGCTGTCATAGAGAGCATGGAAACAGGCCCTTCAGCCCAACTTGTCCATGCTGACCACGTTTCCTGAACTAGTCCCAGTTGCCTGCGTTTGGCCCATGTCCGTCCAAACCTTTCCTATTTATGTACCTGTCTTTTAAATGCTTTAATTGTACCCGCTTCTATCACCTCCTCTGGCAGTTCATTCCATCCATATAAATCTCAGTTGTCTCAGATTAGCCATCCTTCCAATTTGCCTTCTCCCTGACACAACCCAAGTATAAAGATTGTATTAAAGTAATCATGACTGCTGCCAGGAAGCAAGAACTCACCTCCATAATTTGTTGTTCATTTTTGGCATGTGGACAGCACTGACAATTTATGACCTGCTCCTAATTGCTCAGAATGTAGTGGTGGGTCTTCTTCTTGAACTGCTGAAATCTGTGTGGCGATGGTCTCCTCAGTGTTGTTAGGTAGAGAAATCCAAGATACTGATAGAACAATGATTGTTCTCCTAGTCACTTATTCCCTAACATTAGCAGAAATAAATGCTTGCTGCTTATGAACATTATGGCCTTTAGTGTAGGGATGGCATATCTACAGAGGCCATTCAGCCCATCAAGTCTGTACCGACTCTCTGACAAAGCATCTTAAACAGGCCCACTGCCCCATTCCCTTAACCCCATACATTTAGCCCTCTAATCCTCCTAACCTATACACCTTGGGATGCTAAGGGGCAATTTAGCATGACCAATCCAGCTAATTTGTGCATTTTTGGGCCGTGGGAGGAAACCGGAGCACCCAGAAGAAACCCATGCAGACACAGGGAGAATGTGCAAACTCCACACAGACAGTCACCCAAGGCTGGAATCAAACCCGGGTTCCTGGCACTGTGAGACAGCAGTGCTAACCATCGTGCAACGCCAGGTTCCACTGATGCTGACACAGGTAGGCCAGGGGAGGGAGATCCTAATAATTTTAGTAAATTTAAACATTTCTCAATATTAAAGGCACCTACATATTAAAAACAAAAATCTGAAATACATGCAGGTTCTCAGAAGTCATATTCAGGACCTACAAAAAGAACCATACTAAATTTGCGTAAGGAAGCAGAATTACATTTTTAATGTATGAACTCAAAGCAAGGCAGATGGTAATGTGGTTGTGGCATAGCTCAAACATAAGAGCAAATAAATTTCAGATGCTACAAGTCTAAACTAGAATAGGTTGTGAGTGATACTGAGACTGAAGTGATATTTGGGTGACAGAACAGCAAACTGATAATTTTGCACAAATACAGACAAAAGGAACATTTGGTCTTTTAGTTTGGGCTCCTGACCATTTGATCACAGCTTGAGAGCTGTTGATCAAGGAAAGTAAAGACAGATGGGTGCGATTACAATCTTCACACAATCCAAAAGCAAGTTTGCTTATAAATTAAGAGGCTTTACATGTGAATTGAAATTGGAGGCACAGACACAGGATGATCAGTCAAGGCCACAGGAAGAGAGTACTTTGGCTGGGGTGGACTATCAATTTGGTTAAAGGCATTCTTTGGTCTGCCCAAAATCCTTGGGTCTTCCAATACAAAGAGTTGTCCATGACCAAGTCTTGCAGACTGTCACATTCCATGATCCAAGAAGACTACATGCTGAAGCAGACGTTTTGGGGCAGCTGTCACAAAGAAAGGCCTCTCTGTCTAAAGACCTTCAGCCATAGTGCACTGAAGGGAAACAGCAAAACCCATGTAACGAACACTGTAAATATTGATAGCTGTTTCGCAGCACAAAACTTTAGTATTACTGAAAAAAGAAGCATGCTATCAAAGCTTTTTGTTTTGCACTCATCAGGATGGCTGACAAGAAATTACCAATAGTAAAAGGTATAGACAGGGCAGATAGTCAGAGGCTTTTTCCCAGGGTGGAAGTATCAATTACAAGGGAGCACAGGTTGAAGGTGAGAGGGGGAAAGTTTACGGTAAATGTGCGGGGGAAGTTCTTCACACAGAGTGCTGGGTGCTTAGAATGCACTGCCAGAGGAGGTGGTGGAAGCAGGCACATTAGCAACATTTAAGAGGCATCTGGGTGGGTACATGAATAGGGAGGGAAAACAGGGATACAGACCGAGTAAGGGCAGAAGATTTTTTTCAGTTTAGTTAGAGCATCATGATTGGCACAGGCTTGGAGGGCTGAAGGGCCTGTTCCTGTGCTGTACTTTTCTTTGTTCGTTATAAAGGGAACAAAGAGAAGAGTGTGCTGATTGGTTGGCAAGTGGACTTTAATTAGTGGAGGCTTTGCCATGGAGAATGCATCATGGAACAGTTAACTGCCCAGCTTTATTGAAATTCAAACCGGGTGGTCGACTCAGATTGGTCAATTCATTTCCCTGAGGAATGAACCAGGGAACGTCTGTTCCCCAAGCTTTTGTTTACTTAAAAATTAATTGAAAATAATTGTAAATGGTAAGTAACACAATATTGGAAGAAACTGAGTTGTTTTGCACTTTAAGTGATGTCAATTTTGAATGGTCATGTAATGTACTTTTAAAAATTATGAATATTTTTGGAAAAAGTTATAAACTGGGAGTGGGAAAGGAAAAACACCAGGAAGGGGCAGTGGTCCCTATCTAACCAGGGAAGAAGTTAGATTTTTATTGTAGCTATTGCCTTTGATGGCAAAACAGTTAGCATCCAGACTTTTCAACCGCTTCGTCTTGCAACAAATAAAATTACTGCCTCTCTAGTGGAGCATAGCCTGTCAAAACAACAACCCCCAGCATTCTTAAGTGCTGCATGCATGTGTGCGTAAATTAGAAACAAAAGGTTGTGTTTATATAGTGTCTTCACAGCAGAAAGACATCCCAAATTACTTCACAGCAGCATTTCTTTTTAAAATTATCATTTGGAGAGGCAAAGAAGTAAGTTTTAAGGAGGCTCTGAATAGAGGAGAAAGAAATGATGGGTTGAAGGAAGGTGTTGCAGAACATGGGGACCAGGAAGCTGAAGGCATAGCTGTCAATATCAGAGGAGTGTGAGAAAGAGCAGGAGCGGAGCCGGGGAGGTAAAAGACAAGAAAGATTGAGAGTGGCAGCAGAATGGAAAGGTAAAAGAGTGTAGGAAAGAGAGGCCGAGAGGAGCCGGTGCAGGGGAAGAGAGTAAAAGAGCACAGGAAAGAGCGAGAATGAGAGTGGAGTTGAGTTGCCACTGGTGCTGGGTCTCAGGATCATCTAGATTGGGGGACAATCAAGTGTGCTGTTATAGATAACTAGATAAGTATTTGGTTGGTGAGCATTTTACTTGTTTTGCTCATTTATCATTTAAATAATGATACAATTTATTTCTATCTGTAAAGGTTTACTTCAGAATAAGTTTTTTTATAATAGCAGTCGTAACCTTTTTTGGGAGTACTAAGGATTATTAATTAATTACAGCTAAATAAATATAAATAAATACCTAAAACACATGTCTGTGTAATTTTAATTGTAGGTGGTTCAAGCTTTAATAAGTGCAGTACATTGTAATATTGTTAGGAATTCTTCTAAGTTAATTAACAAAGTAATTAAACTAAATTAACTAAATAATATGAGTAGCATTGGCCGGACAGGTGTTATTATCCAGTTGTGGAACATGGGAGCTTCTGGACGCCAAGAGGATTCAGGCCACATGTATGCGGACAGTATAACCAGCAAGGAAGGTGTGTGCATGCGTGCGCGTGTGTGGTTGTAATACCTACACACTTCGCTTCAGAAGACAGTCTCACCTCTTAGAATAGGGTCATCTGTTTGGGGCAGAACTGAGGGACAGGAGGATATGACCATGGGTGAAGCAGGTAAAGGGACAGAGCAGACAGTAGTGGAATGGCCTCTGCATTTGTAGTTGTTCAATAGGTTTAAGGTGTTCACGCCCTCTGTGGACAAAAGTGAGGTTGGCATGGTAGATGAGAAGCTGTCCAAATGGGGAATACAGTGGTAGTAAGTGACAGTATAGTGAGGGAGATGGACATTGTTCTCTGCAGCAAACAGCGAGACAGCAGTGTTGCTTGCCTGGAGGGCATCTGTTCAGGACTGGAGAAAAATTTACAGGGGTGGGGGGAGGCCTCAACCGGAATCTTGGGTTCATGTCACACTATCTGTAACCCTCACGACTTGCCTGGGCTTGCAAAATCTCACTAACTGTCCTAGCTGTAGACAATACACATCTCTTTAACCTGTGCTTAACCCTCTCTCCACTGACATTCTCTGTACCTTTAAGACTTGATTACCTGCATTCCAACTATTATCTTGTAAATTGAGTTTGTCTCTATATATGCCCTATTTGTAAACACAACTCCCACTCACCTGATGAAGAGGCAGTGCTCCGAAAGCTTGTGGCTTGTACTACCAAATAAACCTGTTGGACTTTAATCTGGTGTTGTGAGACTTCTTACTATTATTACCTGAGCCACGTGCAGATTGATATAGGAACAATAAGAGTAGAGAGATTAATGTGTGGCTCAAAGGATGGTGTGGGATGGGTCACTGGCATCAGTACTGGGAAAAGTGGGGGCATCTGTTGGGATGATTGACACCTGAACCATGCTGGGACGAATGTTCTTGCAAACCATTTAACTAAGGAAGTAGAGGGGGCTTCAACCAAAATGGGGGGGGGAGAGTGAGATATCAAGCTTGAGAAGATTTGGCAAATCAAGCGGTAAATTCAAGGCAGGAGATCATAGTAGCAATATGGGAAATGAGGGTCACAGAATAGCAGGAAGGGATAGTGAGATAAAATCCAAGAATACACCAACACTCAAGACTAGGTTACAAAGATGACAAAAATGCAAAACTTAAGGCTCTCTATCTGAATGTGCATAGCATTCATAATAACACAGATGAATTGATAGCACACATTGAAGTAAATAAATATGATCTGGTAACCAGGGAGAGGGATGGAGTCAGTCGTCAGGGAAATGAAATTTAGAGCAGGAACAGACACATTCGGCAGGATTTTACGGCCTCACTCGAGCAAGACCAGAAATTCCCACCTGAGGTCAACGGACATTTCTGTTGTCCGCCCCTTCTGATGTCCGATTCCATGGTGGGTGAGGCGGTAGAGTTCCAGCGAATGGCTTTGATCTTCCCAATCTCTAATTGGAGGAAATTTCTGCTCATCCACTAGTGGATGTGGGATAAACAATCCAATAATGTATCAACAGTGGAGGGGTTGAGAGATGCGGTGGTGAGGTAGAGCTGGGAGTCACCAGTGTGTAATAGATGTAAGGACATAGAGGGAGAAACTCTTCTGAAAGAAAACTTCCCAACAGCACAATTAGGTAACTGTGCTGCTCAGTTTAGTACTTAGAACTGGGAGCACAAAGAAAGGCATAAAACAAAGGTCAGGGACAGTGAAACCATGGTACAAAGAATTAGTTTTGACGGGCTGCACAGTAGGATCTGAAGGAAACAGCAGGAGGACTCTCGGCCTGGAACTGACAAAAGTGCCAACATTTTGAGACATTGTCACAGGCTCTGGGTTTTGCTCCTCTGACAAAAGCCAAAAACAGGACATTTTCTCCCATCTGATGCTTGCTTTTTCTACATAACCTTTGTTGTGGAACTGTTTTTCGGTTTCTATAAATCTTATCTCTCCTTTCTGCTGTTATATTCTGGTGTTCTTGCCTTAACCTCTCTGAGGGGGCACTGGTCCCTGTCCTGTTCAGGTTGAACTTATCCAACTATCACAGAGCCCTCCTCACCCAGAACATCCCAGTGCACGAGGAATTAAAAAGGAAATGTTTTTAAAGTACTTCGTCAAGATGTTAATACTTTATGTATTCATGTAGGTTTTAGCCAAGATCTCCATATTCCCCAAGGACCACCCCCCTAGTTTACAAAATAATCAGCCCCTTTCCCCTTCCCACACATGTTGTTATCAGCCCTGTCCCCCACACACAGAGTAATCAGTCCCTGTCCTCACTCCTTCTCTCTCTCTCTCTCTTCCCCGCCACCCCCCCTCCCCCCCCCCCCCGCCCCCGACCACTACCACTGCACACCAAGTCCCCATTGCCATCTTCTCACACCCACTATTTTTGGTCTAGTTGCCAGTGCCCGTGAAGCAGAGTCGCCAGCCCAAAGTAAACAGGCAGGAGCAGAAACACAGTAAAGTTTGAAGCCACCATTCACCTTCCTGGCTGAGCTGCGTGATCTCACGCAGAGTTACTCTTGCCTGTCTCTGCCTGTGCCAAGTCGGTGTACAAATATCCTGGGCCAGTTCAGCACTCAACTGCTAAGAGTGATTTCTGAGATTAAAGAGCCCTTTGAGTTTACCATCTGCCATGTGATGTTTGGTGCCAACAGCCAGAGTCCAGGGCTGTCCTGCCAGAGCTTCCCCATCACAGTCGCCATTGGTGGTCCAGTGGAGGGAGAGCTCGTGACCCCCAAACGCTATCTGTGACCTCATTGGGGTTAACAACCCCCAATTTGGAAAGCCCTGACAAAGGACAAAGACAACAGGTGCATGAGACCACCAGAATCTCCAGGTGCCTCTCCATGTTATACACCATCTTGACTTAGATATATATCATCATTGCTTCATCAACACGAGGTCAAACTTTAGAATTCTCTACTCATCAGCAGCGGACAACTGGAAATAGACAATAATGCAAACCTCACTAACATCGCTATATCAGGAGAATGAGTATATTAAAATAACACTTACTCGCATGTTTGTCGGCGAGTGCAATAAGGCTGCTCGAAATGTCACGTCTCCGGTAGAAACAAACGCACTTTGCTTCCACATTGCCATTGACAGTCTGAAATAGTGAAAGAAAGGGCACTGAGGATGATTAGATTACAAAAAATGCTGCAGTGAAATAGTGAATAGACAGGGGCTCTGAAGACAACTGGCACATACAATGTTCATAGAATCCCTACAGTGCAGGCCATCAGCCCATCGAATCTGCACCGACTCTCTGACCGAGCATCTTACCTAGGCCCACTCTCCAGCCCTATCCCCATAACCCCACATATTTACCCCACTAATCCCCCTAACCTACATATCTTAGGACACTAAGGGGCAATTTAGCCTGGCCAATCCACTTAACCTGCACGTCTTTTGGACTGTGGGAGGAAACCGGAGCACCCGGAGGAAACCCACACAGACACGGGGAGAACGTGCAGACTACACACAGTTACCCAAGGCTATAATCAAACTCAGGTCCCTGGCGCTGTAAGGTGTAAACAAACCACTGTGCGACCGTTAGTGTGAAGCACTGAACTGTAAAGGAGCAGAGGTCCTCTGGCAGACCAATGTGACCTTCTGGTAACTCACTCAAGTGACCATTCTTCACAGGTAAGCTTACACATTGGTGAGCTGGCCATTCAACTATGGAGACCCCACATACTGTCCTCACCCCACAGAAGAGAGTCCACGGGTAATGATCAAGAACAGGGATTATGCCTTATTTGATTTTTTTTTCCCTCACCTAGGGAATACTGGTGCCAGTCATTCCTCCCCCCAGCCTTGTTCTGTACCGCGTCTGGCTGGAATCAGCTAACGTAGCACAACAGCAGAACTAACATCTGGAAAGGTGGAGTTCAAAAGAACACAAAGCAGTTTCTCTATCCATCAGGGACTCAATTAACATTCAAGCAAAAGTGCGGAACATATCAAAATGCAAGAGCTTCAGTTGTGCTGAGTTTATCCTATCACTGGGTGTATCATACCACAACAACTGCTTGCAATGATTTGACACCCTCAGTGTAACAAAACATCCTCAGGCACTTCACAGGAGAGTTAAGGAACAAAATTTTATACTGGCTAAAGAACACAAGAGATACAAGAACACAAGGAGCAGGAGCAGACTATATGGCCCATCGAACCTGCTCCACCACACAATACGATCATAGCTGGCTTTAACTTCACTTTCTCCCTGCTCCTCATATCCCTTGATTCTTTGAGAGTCCCAACTTCTGTCTATCCCAGCTTTAAATGCATTAAATGATGGGAACATCCACAACCCGCCAATTCCAAATTTTCACAGCTTTTTGAGTGAAGTAATTTTTCCTCATCTCAGTCCCAAATGATCGACCCTCATCTTGAGACTGTGCCCCAATATTCTAGATTTCCTGGCCAGTGGAAACAATCTCTCAGTGCCTATTCTATCAAGCCCCATCAGAATCTTGTAGGTTTCAATGAGATTGCTCTGATTCTTCTAACCTCCAGAGAATATAGACCGAATATACTCAGCCTCTCATCACAGACAATCCTCTCATCACGGGGTCTAATTTAGTGACCCTTCGCTCTAGGCTTCCATGCAAATATATGCTTTCTAAATATGGAGGTCAAAACTGCACAAAGTATTCTAGTTGCAATTTCACCAAAGCCTTGAATTGTAGCAAGACTTCTTTAATCCCTGCTATTCCAATCCATCTGCAATAAAGGCCAACATGCCATTTTGACTCCTAATTGCTTGCTCCATCTGCATGCTAACTTGCTGTGTTCCTTGTACGAGCATACCCAAGTCTTTCTGGACATCAACATTTACAAGTTTCACATGTCAAAAAATATTCTGTTTTTCTATTGTTTTGACCAAAGTGAATAGCTTCACACTTCCCCACATTATATACCACCTTCCATCTTGTTACCCACTCACTTAACCTGTCTATTTTTCTCTGCAACCTCTCTGTGCCCTTCCCACAGCTTACCTTTCCACCTAACTTTGTATAATGAGCAAACTCAGAAAAGTTTTGTCTTTTCATGTAAGTCATTAACATAACTTACAAATAGCTGAGGCCCCAGCACTGATCCTTGCAGCACTCTACTAGTCACAGCCTGCCAACTTGAAAATGCCCTGTTTATACCCACTCTTCGATTCCTCTCCATTAACCAAACCTGTATCCATACTAATATATTACATCCAACTCCCTGGATCCTTATCTTCCCTGTTACAACTTTCCTGTGGCACCTGATTGAATGTCATTTGGAAATCCAGGTATGCTACATCTTCTGTTCCCCCTTCATCTTCCTACTAGTTACATCCTCAACAAATACTAATAGATTTCTCAAACAGGGGTTCCCTTTTGTAAAATCATGTTGACTTGTTCTACTACGCTTTCCTAAGTGCGTTGTTAACACTTCCATTATAATAGACTCCAGCATTTTCCAAATGACTGATGTTAGGCTAACTTGCCTGCATTTCTCTGTTTTCTCTCTCCCTCCTTTCTTTAAAACCTGTGTTATATTTGCCACCTTCCAATTTAATGAGACCATTCCAGAATTAAAGGAATTTTGGAAAATCATAACTAGCATATCAACTATCTCTGCAGCTATTATTGGGGTCCTTTGAAGGAGTCAAGGTGTGCTGTGGATAAAGGGGAACCAGTGGATGTACTGTACTTAGATTTCTAGAAGGCATTTGTAAGGTGCCACATCAAAACTGATTGATTGAAATAAAAGCTCATGGTGTAGTGGGTAACATACTGGCTTGGATTGAAGATTGGCTAGCTAACAAGAAACAGAGTTGGCATGATTGGTCTTTTTCCAGTTGGGAGGATGTGATGAGTGGTATGCCACAGAGGTCAGTGCTGGGGCCTCAACTTTTAACAATTTATATAAATGACTTGGATGAAAGGACTGAAAGTATGGTGATTAAATTTGCTGTATATTTTCTAAGTATTCGGAAATCTCATTAAACGTCTGCCATTACATTTCTACCAATCTATCCCTTAACCTAATTTCCCATTCATTTTAATCAACTCTGTCTTTATAACTTGATAAATACCCTTATTTAAGTTTAAAACACAAGGCTTAAATCCACCCACTGATTACCTTGGGGCACCTCATTATGAGATCATTAGTTAATCCTGTCTCATTGCACATTATCAGATCTAGTATAGCCTGCTTTCTGGTTGGTGCTAAAGTGTACTGGTCTAAGAAACTGTCCCAAAAATGCTCTACAAACCCATCAGGCAGGCTACCTTTCTTAATCTGAGCTGTCCAATCTATATATAGATTGAAATAACCCATGATTATCACTATATCTTTCTCACAGGCCCCCACCATGTCCTCCTGTATACCACATTCTGCAGTGTGGTTACTGCTAGGGGGCCCAAAAACCATTCCCACAAGTGAAACAGATGATTTTGTTTTCCCTGACAATCTGGTAGCTACACAATCAGCATTACTGACACTAACTCTTATGAATTTAGCTGAAGCTAGCTGCCATGGTAGGATTTGAAACCATGTCTGCAAATCATTAATTCAGGCCCCTGGATTCCTCGTTCAGTAACTTAAATCACTATTTCACTACTGTGAGTGCCCCATGACCATTGCATCGCCAATTTCTATCTCCACAACCTTAAATCTGATGGCTGAAGGTTTGACTGCATCTCACTGTCCTAGTTGTTCACAATTCAATATCTGGATCACTTTAAGTGATTCTACCTCCCAGTGCTCCAGGATTATCCTATAGAGCATGGAAAATCTTTTCTCAACAAGATAGTCAGCATGTTACACAGAAAATAACAAAATGTAGGAATGTGTTGCAGAAAGACTGGGGTATATGTCAAACAATTACGAAGAGTGTGTTACAGAGAGAACAAAATATTCTGTATATCACATTGAAGACAGGCTGCTATGGCATTGTGTGTGTGCGGGACAAATCATGATGCTTCCACTTCAGAAGTGCATAGTTAAGGGAAACTGATAGTAAATCCGCTGGAATGACGTTTTGTAGATCTTTAAAGGTCTACAGTTAAATTGTCGTTTACACCCATAGTTTACAGAATTGAAAGACCACAACTCTGCACAAACCATCTAAAAGTTGATAGTGTAAAGGTTGCTAAATGTAACAGAATTTCAATGTGCAGATCATTACCTTGTTCAGTTCCTCTATCCTTCTTATTAAGAATGGATTGCTTGAAGAGTTTTCAAAAAAGACATAATCTGCAAAGTAAAAATAACTGTCACTCAGAGAAAGGCAAAAGCTAAAGCCATCTACTTGCACGTCGGCTAAGCATCTAGCTGGTGAACAACCAGAAATGCAGCATTACAAGGGCTTTGCCTGAATAAGTTTATAGAAAATCCCAGGTGAGCTACATCATGTATCAAGAGTCACCAATGTTTTATTCCATCACAATTCAGATAAAAACTTCACACACAATCGTATCATTGATTGTAACAAGCCATCTTCTGGTTTAGTTGGGAGGGCTTCTATCATATCAGTGCTTCAGAATCTGAAACTGGGTTAAGGAAGCATGACCTCAAGGCTCAAAAGCTGTGACTGCTTTAACTTGGTGATGTTTTTGTATCTCGTGGCGTTTTACACAGAACCTTTTGTTGCTGTGGCTCCTGAAGCTCAGAGTAGCTAAGAATCATGCACATGTTCTGGAGTCAGCTTCAAACCCAATTCGACATTGACAACAATATGTTCAAATAGTGCTTACCAGGCCCAGTCCTTGCTTACAATAATGAAACAAAGGACAAAAAAAATTACAGCACAGGAACAGGCCCTTCGGCCCTGCACTGACCATGCTACCCGACTAAACTAAAACCCCCTAGCCTTCTAGGGACCATATCCCCCCATTCCCATCCTAAAAGAAATTACAGCACAGGAACAGGTCCTTCAGCCCTCCAAGCCTACACTAGAACAAACTGCATTGTATGACACAAAAACTGAAAATGCTGGTAAAACTCAGCGGGTCTGACAGCATCTGTGGAGAGAGAATAGAGCCAACGTTTCAGGTCCAGATGACCCATCGTCAGAGCTAAAGACAAAGAAAATAGGACAAGATTGATACAATGAGGGTGAGGAGGGTTTAGAAGACAAAATGGAGGGCGAGTGGAAAAATAAAAATAAGAACATGAAGTAATAAAAATGGACGAATAGGATGAAAAGAAGGAATGAAATAAAATAAATGGAAATGGGGTGAAGGTGGAGGGGAGAGTTCATGCTCTAAAGTTTTTCGAGGAAGTGACGAAGATGATTGATGAGGGTAGGGCAGTGAATGTTGTCTACATGGATTTCAGTAAGGCCTTTGACAGGGTCCCTCATGACAGACTGGTGCAGAAGGTGAAGTCGCATGGGATGGCAAGGTGGATACAAAACTGGCTCGGTCAAAGAAAACAGAGGTTAGCAGTGGAAGGGTGCGTTTCTGAATGGAGGGCTGTGACAAGTGGCGTTCCTCAGGGATCAGTGCTGGGACCTTTGCTGTTTGTAATATATATATAAATGATTTGGAGGAAAATGTAACTGGTTTGATTAGTAAGTTTGCGGACGACATAAAGGTTGTTGGATTTGTGGATAGCGATGAGAACCATCAGAGGATACAGCAGGATATAGATCAGTTGGAGACTTGGGCGGAGAGATGGCAGATGGAGTTTAATCCGGACAAATGTGAGATAATGCATTTTGGAAGATCTAATACAGATAGGAAATATACAGTAAATGGCAGAACCCTTAAAAGTATTGATAGGCAAAGGGATCTGGGTGTACAGGTACACAGGTCACTGAAAGCGACAATACAGGTGGAGAAGGTAGTCAAGAAGGCATACGGCATGCTTGCCTTCACCGGCCGGGACATTGAGTTTAAAAATTGGCAAGTCATGTTGCAGCTTTGTAGAACCTTAGTTAGGCCGCACTTGGGATATAGTTTTCAATTCTGGTCGCCACACTACCAGAAGGATGTGGAGGCTTTGGAGAGGGTACAGAAAAGATTTACCAGGATGTTGCCTGGTATGGAGGGCATCAGCTATGAGGAGAGATTGGAGAAACTTGGTTTGTTCTCACTAGAACGATGAAGGTTGAGGGGCGACTTGATAGATGTCTACAAGGTTATGAGAGGCATGGACAGAATGGATAGTCAGAAGCATTTTCCCAGGGTGGAAGAGTCAATTACTTGGGGACACAGAAATCATAGAAACCCTACAGTACAGAAAGAAGCCATTCGGCCCATCGAGTCTGCACCGACCACAATCCCACCCAGGCCCTACCCCCATATCCCTACATATTTTACCCACTAATCTCTCTAACCTACACATCTCAGGACACTAAGGGACAATTTTAACATGGCCAATCAACCTAACCCGCACATCTTTGGAATGTGGGAGGAAACCGGAGCACCCGGAGGAAACCCACGCAGACACAAGGAGAATGTGCAAACTCCACACAGACGGTAACCTAAGCCGGGAATCGAACCCAGGTCTCTGGAGCTGTGAAGCAGCAGTGCTAACCACTGTGCTACCGTGCCGCCCCAGGTTTAAGGTGCGAGGAGCAAGGCTTAAAGGAGATGTACGAGGCAGATTTTTTACACAGAGGGTGGTGGGTGCCTGGAACTCGTTGCCGGGGGAGGTAGTGGAAGCGGATACAGTAGTGACTTTTAAGGCGTGTTTTTGCATATACATGAATAGGATGGGAATAGAGGGATATAGAATGAAACTGTGAGGTAAAAACACTGGGAAATATTGGGAGGGAGGGACAGGGGAATTGAGAGAGGGAATGAGACATAGACGAATGATGAAGGGACAGAAATATACACAAATGAAAAAGATGTGAGCAGTAAGAGAAGTAAAATATAGGATTGAGATAATGAGATGGGAAGATAGTGAAAATAAAGGATAAGAGAAATGAAGAAGATGAAACAGGTAACAAAATGAGAAATAATGAGGGAGGGAGCAAGACAGTCATTGTCAAAAGGGCAGGCAAGGAAATAATGAGCAAGACACAGAGATCATTTGAAGTTTACAATGAGATAATAGGAAAAATGAGGAAGTGAAGGAGCTAATGGAGAATGAGAAGCAATGGAGATAACGAAGGCAGAGAGATAATGAAGAAGGCACACAGAGAGATAATGCTGGGGGCATAATTATTGTGAGGATGGTGGCTACTGATGGTGAGCAATAGAACTAAAGAGACAGCAAGATATTGATTGAGAGGGAAATAATTATGGTGAGGGATGGAGAGAAAATTAAGGAGAGACCAACAGATGATGGATGCGTGACAGATGACTAAATAAAGACCGGATAAAATCGAGGAGGGGTAGTGATCTGTGAGGAGAACAAGAGAAAATGAAGGAGTTGTACAGGACGTTAGTGAGGCCACACCTGGAGTATTGTGTTCAGTTTTGGTCTCCTAGCTATAGGAAAGATGTTATTAAACTGGAGACAGTGCAGAAGAGATTTACAAGGATGTTGCCAGGACTCAAGAGACTGAGTTATAGGGAGAGATTGGACAGGCTAGGACTTTTCTCTTTGGAGCATGGGAGACTGAGGGGTGATCTTATAGAGGTATATAAGATAATGAGGCATAGATAGGGTGAATGCACTCAATCTTTTTCCCAGGGTTGTGGAATTGAGAACGAGAGGACATAGGTTTAAGTTAAGAGGGGAAAGAATTAATGGGAACATGAGGAGCAACTTTTTTTTTTTACACAGGAAGGTGGTATGTATGTGGAATGAGCTGCTGGAAAAAGTGGTTGAGGCAGGGACATTGACAACATTTAAAAGGCATTTGGACAGATATATGGATAGGGAAGATTTAGAGGGATATGGGCCAAATGCTGGTAAATGGGGTTAGCTTAGATGGACATTTTGGTCAGTATGGACCAGTTTAGGCCAAAGAGCCTGTCTCTGTGCCATGCATTCAATGACTCCATGAGTGAAGATGAGGAGTAATCAGGGCAAGAGAGACATAATTAGAAAGATAATGAAGAGAGATAGTGAGGGAATATGAGATACTCAGAGGAAGAGAATGATGGAGAGATACAGAGATAGTGAATGGTAAGAGCTGAAAAAGGGGTAATAAAAGACAGAGACATTGAAATAGTGAGGAAATGAATAAGGTCATAGAGGCAGAGAAATGGAGATAATCAATGAGAAAGGATGGGAGATGAGGAGGCAGAGGGAGAGTGAGAAATAATGAGGGACAGACACACAGACATGGGGACAGAAGAAGACAATGAAGGATAGAGATTCAGGCATAAAATAAAAACGAAGCAGGTGACGATGGAGGGCAGTGATAGAAGACGGAGAGGCAATTAGAGTCAGGCTGTGCAGTGATGAGGGACAGGAACAGTGAGGGAGAAAGATGAGTTAATGAGAGAGGGGTGGTGATAGGGGGAAGGCAGTGAAAGAAAGAGAAAGAAGGTAATGTAGGGAAATTTCCAATTTTCCCCATCACGGGAATCGTGAGGGGATCGGGGAGAGGATGAGGGGTCGGTGAGGGGGTCAGGGAGGGGGGTGAGGCGGGTCGGGGAGACGGGTGAGGCGGGTCGGGGTGCGGGTTGAAGCGGGTCGGGAGAGGCGTGAGGCGGGTCGGGGAGCGGGGTGAGGCGGGTCGGGGAGGGGGGTGAGGCGGGTCGGGGAGGGGGGTGAGGCGGGTCGGGGAGGGGGGTGGGACGGGTCGGGGAGGGGGGTGGGACGGGTCGGGGAGGGGGGTGGGACGGGTCGGAGAGGGGGGTGGGACGGGTCGGAGAGGGGGGTGGGACGGGTCGGGGAGGGGGGTGGGACGGGTCGGGGAGGGGGGTGGGACGGGTCGGGGAGGGGGGGTGGGACGGGTCGGGGAGGGGGGGTGGGACGGGTCGGGGAGGGGGGGTGGGACGGGTCGGGGAGGGGGGTGGGACGGGTCGGGGAGGGGGGTGGGACGGGTCGGGGAGGGGGGTGGGACGGGTCGGGGAGGGGGGTGGGAGGGGTCGGTGAGGGGGGTGGGAGGGGTCGGGGAGGGGGGTGGGAGGGGTCGGGGAGGGGGGTGGGAGGGGTCGGGGAGGGGGGTGGGAGGGGTCGGGGAGGGGGGTGGGACGGGTCGGGGAGGGGGGTGGGACGGGTCGGGGAGGGGGGTGGGACGGGTCGGGGAGGGGGGTGGGACGGGTCGGGGAGGGGGGTGGGACGGGTCGGGGAGGGGGGTGGGACGGGTCGGGGAGGGGGGTGGGACGGGTCGGGGAGGGGGGTGGGACGGGTCGGGGAGGGGGGTGGGACGGGTCGGGGAGGGGGGTGGGACGGGTCGGGGAGGGGGGTGGGACGGGTCGGGGAGGGGGGTGGGACGGGTCGGGGAGGGGGGTGGGGCGGGTCGGGGAGGGGGGTGGGGCGGGTCGGGGAGGGGGGTGGGGCGGGTCGGGGAGGGGGGTGGGGCGGGTCGGGGAGGGGGGTGGGACGGGTCGGGGAGGGGGGTGGGACGGGTCGGGGAGGGGGGTGAGGCGGGGGAGGCTGCTGAGGTGGAGGGAAGGGGCTGAGGGGTGAGGGAGGGGGAGTAAGGCGGAGGGAGGGGATAAGGCGGGGCGCGGGGGGAAGGCGGGGCGCGGGGGGGAGGCGGGGCGCGGGGGGGAGGCGGGGCGCGGGGGGGAGGCGGGGCGCGGGGGGGAGGCGGGGCGCGGGGGGAAGGCGGGGCGCGGGGGGAAGGCGGGGCGCGGGGGGAAGGCGGGGCGCGGGGGGAAGGCGGGGCGCGGGGGGAAGGCGGGGCGCGGGGGGAAGGCGGGGCGCGGGGGGAAGGCGGGGCGCGGGGGGAAGGCGGGGCGCGGGGGGAAGGCGGGCGCGGGGGGAAGGCGGGGCGCGGGGGGAAGGCGGGGCGCGGGGGGAAGGCGGGGCGCGGGGGGAAGGCGGGGCGCGGGGGGAAGGCGGGGCGCGGGGGAAGGCGGGGCGCGGGGGAAGGCGGGGCGCGGGGGAAGGCGGGGCGCGGGGGAAGGCGGGGCGCGGGGGAAGGCGGGGCGCGGGGGAAGGCGGGGCGCGGGGGAAGGCGGGGCGCGGGGGAAGGCGGGGCGCGGGGGAAGGCGGGGCGCGGGGGAAGGCGGGGCGCGGGGGGAAGGCGGGGCGCGGGGGGAAGGCGGGGCGCGGGGGAAGGCGGGGCGCGGGGGAAGGCGGGGCGCGGGGGAAGGCGGGGCGGGGAAGGCGGGGCGCGGGGGGAAGGCGGGGCGCGGGGGGAAGGCGGGGCGCGGGGGGAAGGCGGGGCGCGGGGGGAAGGCGGGGCGCGGGGGAAGGCGGGGCGCGGGGGGAAGGCGGGGCGCGGGGGGAAGGCGGGGCGCGGGGGGAAGGCGGGGCGCGGGGGGAAGGCGGGGCGCGGGGGGAAGGCGGGGCGCGGGGGGAAGGCGGGGCGCGGGGGGAAGGCGGGGCGCGGGGGGAAGGCGGGGCGCGGGGGGAAGGCGGGGCGCGGGGGGAAGGCGGGGCGCGGGGGGAAGGCGGGGCGCGGGGGGAAGGCGGGGCGCGGGGGGAAGGCGGGGCGCGGGGGGAAGGCGGGGCGCGGGGGGAAGGCGGGGCGCGGGGGGAAGGCGGGGCGCGGGGGGAAGGCGGGGCGCGGGGGGAAGGCGGGGCGCGGGGGGAAGGCGGGACGCGGGGGGAAGGCGGGACGCGGGGGGAAGGCGGGGCGCGGGGGGAAGGCGGGGCGCGGGGGGAAGGCGGGGCGCGGGGGGAAGGCGGGGCGCGGGGGGAAGGCGGGGCGCGGGGGGAAGGCGGGGCGCGGGGGGAAGGCGGGGCGCGGGGGGAAGGCGGGGCGCGGGGGGAAGGCGGGGCGCGGGGGGAAGGCGGGGCGCGGGGGGAAGGCGGGGCGCGGGGGGAAGGCGGGGCGCGGGGGAAGGCGGGGCGCGGGGGAAGGCGGGGCGCGGGGGAAGGCGGGGCGCGGGGGAAGGCGGGGCGCGGGGGAAGGCGGGGCGCGGGGGAAGGCGGGGCGCGGGGGAAGGCGGGGCGCGGGGGGAAGGCGGGGCGCGGGGGGAAGGCGGGGCGCGGGGGGAAGGCGGGGCGCGGGGGAAGGCGGGGCGCGGGGGGAAGGCGGGGCGCGGGGGAGGCGGGGCGCGGGGGGAAGGCGGGGCGCGGGGGCAAGGCGGGGCGCGGGGGCAAGGCGGGGCGCGGGGGGCAAGGCGGGGCGCGGGGGGCAAGGCGGGGCGCGGGGGGCAAGGCGGGGCGCGGGGGCAAGGCGGGGCGCGGGGGGCAAGGCGGGGCGCGGGGGGCAAGGCGGGGCGCGGGGGGCAAGGCGGGGCGCGGGGGGCAAGGCGGGGCGCGGGGGGCAAGGCGGGGCGCGGGGGGCAAGGCGGGGCGCGGGGGGCAAGGCGGGGCGCGGGGGGCAAGGCGGGGCGCGGGGGGCAAGGCGGGGCGCGGGGGGCAAGGCGGGGCGCGGGGGGCAAGGCGGGGCGCGGGGGGCAAGGCGGGGCGCGGGGGGCAAGGCGGGGCGCGGGGGGCAAGGCGGGGCGCGGGGGGGCAAGGCGGGGCGCGGGGGGCAAGGCGGGGCGCGGGGGGCAAGGCGGGGCGCGGGGGGCAAGCCGGGGCGGCGGGGGCAAGGCGGGGCGCGGGGGGCAAGGCGGGGCGCGGGGGGCAAGGCGGGGCGCGGGGGGCAAGGCGGGGCGCGGGGGGCAAGGCGGGGCGCGGGGGGCAAGCGGGGGGCAGCGGGGCGCGGGGGGCAAGGCGGGGCGCGGGGGGCAAGGCGGGGCGCGGGGGGCAAGGCGGGGCGCGGGGGGCAAGGCGGGGCGCGGGGGGCAAGGCGGGGCGCGGGGGGCAAGGCGGGGCGCGGGGGGCAAGGCGGGGCGCGGGGGGCAAGGCGGGGCGCGGGGGGCAAGGCGGGGCGCGGGGGGCAAGGCGGGGCGCGGGGGGCAAGGCGGGGCGCGGGGGGCAAGGCGGGGCGCGGGGGGCAAGGCGGGGCGCGGGGGGCAAGGCGGGGCGCGGGGGCAAGGCGGGGCGCGGGGGGCAAGGCGGGGCGCGGGGGGCAAGGCGGGGCGCGGGGGGCAGGGCGGGGCGCGGGGGGGCAGGGCGGGGCGCGGGGGGCAAGGCGGGGCGCGGGGGCAAGGCGGGGCGCGGGGGGCAAGGCGGGGCGCGGGGGGCAAGGCGGGGCGCGGGGGGCAAGGCGGGGCGCGGGGGGCAAGGCGGGGCGCGGGGGGCAAGGCGGGGCGCGGGGGCAAGGCGGGGCGCGGGGGGCAAGGCGGGGCGCGGGGGGCAAGGCGGGGCGCGGGGGGCAAGGCGGGGCGCGGGGGGCGCGGGGGGCAAGGCGGGGCGCGGGGGGCAAGGCGGGGCGCGGGGGGCAAGGCGGGGCGCGGGGGGCAAGGCGGGGCGCGGGGGGCAAGGCGGGGCGCGGGGGGCAAGGCGGGGCGCGGGGGGCAAGGCGGGGCGCGGGGGGCAAGGCGGGGCGCGGGGGGCAAGGCGGGGCGCGGGGGGCAAGGCGGGGCGCGGGGGGCAAGGCGGGGCGCGGGGGGCAAGGCGGGGCGCGGGGCAGCAGGGGCGCGGGGGGCAAGGCGGGGCGCGGGGGCAAGGCGGGGCGCGGGGGGCAAGGCGGGGCGCGGGGGGCAAGGCGGGCGCGGGGGGCAAGGCGGGGCGCGGGGGCAAGGCGGGGCGCGGGGGGCAAGGCGGGGCGCGGGGGCAAGGCGGGGCGCGGGGGCAAGGCGGGGCGCGGGGGGCAAGGCGGGGCGCGGGGGGCAAGGCGGGGCGCGGGGGGCAAGGCGGGGCGCGGGGGCAAGGCGGGGCGCGGGGGCAAGGCGGGGCGCGGGGGCAAGGCGGGGCGCGGGGGCAAGGCGGGGCGCGGGGGGCAAGGCGGGGCGCGGGGGCAAGGCGGGGCGCGGGGGCAAGGCGGGGCGCGGGGGCAAGGCGGGGCGCGGGGGCAAGGCGGGGCGCGGGGGCAAGGCGGGGCGCGGGGGCAAGGCGGGGCGCGGGGGCAAGGCGGGGCGCGGGGGCAAGGCGGGGCGCGGGGGCAAGGCGGGGCGCGGGGGCAAGGCGGGGCGCGGGGGCAAGGCGGGGCGCGGGGGCAAGGCGGGGGCGCGGGGGCAAGGCGGGGCGCGGGGGCAAGGCGGGGCGCGGGGGCAAGGCGGGGCGCGGGGGCAAGGCGGGGCGCGGGGGCAAGGCGGGGCGCGGGGGCAAGGCGGGGCGCGGGGGCAAGGCGGGGCGCGGGGGCAAGGCGGGGCGCGGGGGCAAGGCGGGGCGCGGGGCAAGGCGGGGCGCGGGGGCAAGGCGGGGCGCGGGGGCAAGGCGGGGGCCGGGGGCAAGGCGGGGCGCGGGGGCAAGGCGGGGCGCGGGGGCAAGGCGGGGCGCGGGGGCAAGGCGGGGGCGCGGGGGCAAGGCGGGGCCGGGGGGGCAAGGCGGGGCGCGGGGGCAAGGCGGGGCGCGGGGGCAAGCCCCCGCCATCCATGCGCGGGGGCAAGGCGGGGCGCGGGGGCAAGGCGGGGCGCGGGGGCAAGGCGGGGCGCGGGGGCAAGGCGGGGCGCGGGGGCAAGGCGGGGCGCGGGGGCAAGGCGGGGCGCGGGGGCAAGGCGGGGCGCGGGGGCAAGGCGGGGCGCGGGGGCAAGGCGGGGCGCGGGGGCAAGGCGGGGCGCGGGGGCAAGGCGGGGCGCGGGGGCAAGGCGGGGCGCGGGGCAAGGCGGGGCGCGGGGCAAGGCGGGGCGCGGGGCAAGGCGGGGCGCGGGGCAAGGCGGGGCGCGGGGGCAAGGCGGGGCGCGGGGGCAAGGCGGGGCGCGGGGGCAAGGCGGGGCGCGGGGGCAAGGCGGGGCGCGGGGGGAAGGCGGGGCGCGGGGGGAAGGCGGGGCGCGGGGGGAAGGCGGGGCGCGGGGGGAAGGCGGGGCGCGGGGGAAGGCGGGGCGCGGGGGGAAGGCGGGGCGCGGGGGGAAGGCGGGGCGCGGGGGGAAGGCGGGGCGCGGGGGGAAGGCGGGGCGCGGGGGGAAGGCGGGGCGCGGGGGGAAGGCGGGGCGCGGGGGAAGGCGGAGCGCGGGGGGAAGGCGGAGCGCGGGGGGAAGGCGGAGCGCGGGGGGAAGGCGGGGCGCGGGGGGAAGGCGGGGCGCGGGGGGAAGGCGGGGTGCGGGGGGAAGGCGGGGTGCGGGGGGAAGGCGGAGTGCGGGGGGAAGGCGGAGTGCGGGGGGAAGGCGGAGTGCGGGGGGAAGGCGGAGTGCGGGGGGAAGGCGGAGTGCGGGGGAAGGCGGAGTGCGGGGGGAAGGCGGAGTGCGGGGGGAAGGCGGAGTGCGGGGGGAAGGCGGAGTGCGGGGGGAAGGCGGAGTGCGGGGGGAAGGCGGAGTGCGGGGGGAAGGCGGGGTGTGGGGGATGGAGAGAGGGCAGGCGTGGGGGAGGGAGAGGGGGCAGACGCGGGGGATGGAGGGAGGGAGGGGAGACGCGGAAGGGAGGGAGGAGGGATGGGAAGGCGTGGGGTGTGGATGATGTAGACACGGTGGCAAGGGAGGGATGGGGAGACGCGAGGGTGAGGGAGCAAGCGACGGAGATACGCGGGGGGGCGTGAGAGGATGGACGTGCGGGGAGGGAGAGAAGCGGGGGAAAGGAGGGGTGAGTGGGCGGAGGGAGGGCGGGGACTGGTGGGGGCCGGAGAGTGGAGGTGGCTGGGTGGCGGAGAGCGCGAGCAGGTGGGGGGGTGGAGTGCGGGGGGGCAGGTGAGGAGCGGAGAGCGGGGCGGCCGAGGGGCGGAGAGCGGGGGCGGGTGAGGGGTGGAGAGCGGGGGCGGGTGAGGGGCGGAGAGCGGGGGCGGGTGAGGGGCGGAGAGCGGGGGCGGCGAGCGGGGGCGGGTGAGGGGCGGAGAGCGGGGGCGGGTGAGGGGCGGAGAACGGGGCGGGTGAGGGGCGGAGAGCGGGGGCGCGTGAGGGGCGGAGAGCGGGGGCGGGTGAGGGGCGGAGAGCGGGGGCGGGTGAGGGGCGGAGAGCGGGGGCGGGTGAGGGGCGGAGAGCGGGGGCGGGTGAGGGGCGGAGAGCGGGGGCGGGTGAGGGGCGGAGAGCGGGTGCGGGTGAGGGGCGGAGAGCGGGGGCGGGTGAGGGGTGGAGAGCGGGGGCGGGTGAGGGGTGGAGAGCGGGGGCGGGTGAGGGGTGGAGAGCGGGGCGGGTGAGGGGTGGAGAGCGGGGGCGGGTGAGGGGCGGAGAACGGGGCGGGTGAGGGGCGGAGAGCGGGGGCGCGTGAGGGGCGGAGAGCGGGGGCGGGTGAGGGGCGGAGAACGGGGCGGGTGAGGGGCGGAGAGCGGGGGCGCGTGAGGGGCGGAGAGCGGGGGCGGGTGAGGGGCGGAGAGCGGGGGCGCGTGAGGGGCGGAGAGCGGGGGCGGCGAGCGGGGGCGGGTGAGGGGCGGAGAGCGGGGGCGGGTGAGGGGCGGAGAACGGGGCGGGTGAGGGGCGGAGAGCAGGGGCGGGTGAGGGGCGGAGAACGGGGCGGGTGAGGGGCGGAGAGCGGGGGCGCGTGAGGGGCGGAGAGCGGGGGCGCGTGAGGGGCGGAGAGCGGGGGCGGGTGAGGGGCGGAGAACGGGGCGGGTGAGGGGCGGAGAGCGGGGGCGGGTGAGGGGCGGAGAGCGGGGGCGGGTGAGGGGTGGAGAGCGGGGGCGGGTGAGGGGCGGAGAACGGGGCGGGTGAGGGGCGGAGAGCGGGGGCGGGTGAGGGGCGGAGAGCGGGGGCGGGTGAGGGGCGGAGAGCGGGGGCGGGTGAGGGGCGGAGAGCGGGGGCGGGTGAGGGGCGGAGAGCGGGGGCGGGCGAGGGGCGGAGGGCGGGCGAGGGGCGGAGGGCGGGCGAGGGGCGGAGGGCGGGCGAGGGGCGGAGGGCGGGCGAGGGGCGGAGGGCGGGCGAGGGGCGGAGGGCGGGCGAGGGGCGGAGGGCGGGCGAGGGGCGGAGGGCGGGCGAGGGGCGGACGGCGGGCGAGGGGCGGACGGCGGGCGAGGGGCGGAGGGCGGGCGAGGGGCGGAGGGCGGGCGAGGGGCGGAGGGCGGGCGAGGGGCGGAGGGCGGGCGAGGGGCGGAGGGCGGGCGAGGGGCGGAGGGCGGGCGAGGGGCGGAGGGCGGGCGAGGGGCGGAGGGCGGGCGAGGGGCGGAGGGCGGGCGAGGGGCGGAGGGCGGGCGAGGGGCGGAGGGCGGGCGAGGGGCGGAGGGCGGGCGAGGGGCGGAGGGCGGGCGAGGGGCGGAGGGCGGGCGAGGGGCGGAGGGCGGGCGAGGGGCGGAGGGCGGGCGAGGGGCGGAGGGCGGGCGAGGGGCGGAGGGCGGGCGAGGGGCGGAGGGCGGGCGAGGGGCGGAGGGCGGGCGAGGGGCGGGCGAGGGGCGGAGGGCGGGCGAGGGGCGGAGGGCGGGCGAGGGGCGGAGGGCGGGCGAGGGGCGGAGGGCGGGCGAGGGGCGGAGGGCGGGCGAGGGGCGGAGGGCGGGCGAGGGGCGGAGGGCGGGCGAGGGGCGGAGGGCGGGCGAGGGGCGGAGGGCGGGCGAGGGGCGGAGGGCGGGCGAGGGGCGGAGGGCGGGCGAGGGGCGGAGGGCGGGCGAGGGGCGGAGGGCGGGCGAGGGGCGGAGGGCGGGCGAGGGGCGGAGGGCGGGCGAGGGGCGGAGGGCGGGCGAGGGGCGGAGGGCGGGCGAGGGGCGGAGGGCGGGCGAGGGGCGGAGGGCGGGCGAGGGGCGGAGGGCGGGCGAGGGGCGGAGGGCGGGCGAGGGGCGGAGGGCGGGCGAGGGGCGGAGGGCGGGCGAGGGGCGGAGGGCGGGCGAGGGGCGGAGGGCGGGCGAGGGGCGGAGGGCGGGCGAGGGGCGGAGGGCGGGCGAGGGGCGGAGGGCGGGCGAGGGGCGGAGGGCGGGCGAGGGGCGGAGGGCGGGCGAGGGGCGGAGGGCGGGCGAGGGGCGGAGGGCGGGCGAGGGGCGGAGGGCGGGCGAGGGGCGGAGGGCGGGCGAGGGGCGGAGGGCGGGCGAGGGGCGGAGGGCGGGCGAGGGGCGGAGGGCGGGCGAGGGGCGGAGGGCGGGCGAGGGGCGGAGGGCGGGCGAGGGGCGGAGTGCGGGCGAGGGGCGGAGTGCGGGCGAGGGGCGGAGTGCGGGCGAGGGGGGCAGAGTGCGGGCGAGGGGCAGAGGGCGGGCGAGGGGCAGAGGGCGGGCGAGGGGCAGAGGGCGGGCGAGGGGCAGAGGGCGGGCGAGGGGCAGAGGGCGGGCGAGGGGCAGAGGGCGGGCGAGGGGCAGAGGGCGGGCGAGGGGCAGAGGGCGGGCGAGGGGCAGAGGGCGGGCGAGGGGCAGAGGGTTGAGACGGCGAGAGGCGCAGGAGTCGGTGTCTGGCGAGAGGCGGAGGGCGGGGGCGGGCGAGGGGCGGAGGCGGGCGAGGGTCGGGGGGCAGGGTTGGGCGAGGGGCGGAAGGCATGGGCGGGCGAGGGGCGGAGAGCGGGGCGGGTGAGGGCGGAGAGCGGGGCGGGGGAGGGGCGGAGAGCGGGGGCGGGTGAGGAGGCGGAGAACGGGCCGGGTGAGGGGAGGGGAGCGGGGGCGGGTGAGGGGCGGAGAGCGGGGGTGGGTGAGGGGAGGAGAGCAGGGGCGGGTGAGGGGCGGAGAGCGGGGGCGGGTGAGGGGCGGAGAGCGGGGGCGGGTGAGGGGCGAGAGAGCGGAGGCGGGTGAGGGGCGAGAGAGCGGGGCCGGGTGAGGGGCGGAGAGTGGGAGCGGGTGAGGGGCGGAGAGCGGGGGCGGGTGACGGGTGGAATATGGGGGCTGAGAGCGGGCCGGGTGAGGGGCGGAGAGCGGGGGCGGTCGAGGGGCGGAGGTCGGGGACGGGCGAGGGGCGGAGAGCGGGGGCGGGTGACGGGTGGAATATGGGGGCTGAGAGCGGGCCGGGTGAGGGGCGGAGAGCGGGGACGGGCGAGGGGCGGAGGTCGGGGGCGGGTGGAGGTCGGGGGCGGGCGAGGTGCGGGCGAGGGCCGGAGGGCGGGCGAGGGCCGGAGGGCGGACGAGGGCCGGAGGGCGGGCGAGGGCCGGAGGGCGGGCGAGGGACGGAGGGCGGGCGAGGGACGGAGGGCGGGGGTGGGCGAGGGACGGAGGGCGGGGGTGGGCGAGGGACGGAGGGCGGGGGTGGGCGAGGGACGGAGGGCGGGGGTGGGCGAGGGACGGAGGGCGGGGGTGGGCGAGGGACGGAGGGCGGGGGTGGGCGAGGGACGGAGGGCGGGGGTGGGCGAGGGACGGAGGGCGGGGGTGGGCGAGGGACGGAGGGCGGGGGAAGGCGAGGGGCAGAGGGCGGGGGCTGGCGAGGGGCAGAGGGCGGGAGCAGGCGAGGGGCAGAGGGTGGGGGCAGGCGAGGGGCGGAGGTGGGCGAGGGGCGGAGGGCGGGGGCGGGCGAGGGGCGGAGGGCAGGGGCGGGCAAGGGGCGGAGGGGGGGGCGGGCAAGGGGCGGAGGGGGGCGGGCAAGGGGCGGAGGGGGGGGCGAGGGAGGGGGGGGCGAGGGATGGGGGGTTGAGGAAGGGGGGGGCCAGGGAGGGGGGGGGCGAGGGAGGGGGGGGGCGAGGAAGGGGGGGGCGAGGGAGGTGGGGCGAGGGAGGGGGGGGGGCGAGGGAGGGGGCGGCGAGGGAGGGGGGGCGAGGGAGGGGGGGCGAGGGAGGGGGGGCGAGGGAGGGGGGGCGAGGGAGGGGGGGCGAGGGAGGGGGGGCGAGGGAGGGGGGGCGAGGGGCAGAGGGCGGGCGAGGGGCGGAGGGCGGGGGCGGGTGAGGGGCAGAGGGCGGGCGAGGGGCGGAGGGCGAGGGGTGGAGGGCGGGTGTGGGCGAGGGGCGGAGGGCGGGGGTGGGCGAGAGGCGGAGAGCGGATGCGGGCAAGGGGCCGGCGAGGGGCGGAGGGCGGGAGCAGGCGAGGGGCGGAGAGCGGGGCGGGCGAGGGACGGAGGGCGGGGGAGGGGCGGAGGGCGGGGCGGGCGAGGGGCGGAGGGCGGGGCGGGGGAGTGGCGGAGGGCAGGGGCAGGCGAGGGGCGGAGGGTGGGCGAGGGGCGGAGGCGAGCGAGGGGCTGAGGCGGGCGAGGGGCAGAGGAGGGGGGCGGGCGAGTGGTGGAGGACATGGGCGGGCGAAGGGCGGAGGACGGGGGCGGGCGAGGGGCGGAGGGCAGGGGCGGCGAGCGGGGGTAGGCGAGGGGCGGAGAGCGGGGCCGGGTGAGGGGCGGAGAGGGGGGGGCAGTAGATGGGCGGAGAGCGGGGGCGGGTGAGCGGCGGAGAGCGTGAGCGGGCGGGTGAGGGGCGGAGAGCGGGTGCGGGTCGGAGAGTGGGGGCGGGTGAGGGGCGGAGAGCAGGGGCGGGTGAGGGGCAGAGAACGGGGGCGGGTGAGGGGCGGAATGCGGGGGCGGGTGAGGTGAGGAGAGCCGGGGCGGGTGAGGGGCGGAGAGCGGGAGCGGGCGGGTGAGGGGCGGAGAGCGGGGGCGGGTGAGGGGCGGAGAGCGGGGACGGGTGAGGGGCAGAGAGCGGGGGCGGGTGAGGGGCGGAGAGCAGGGGCGGGTGAGGGGCGGAGAACGGGGGCGAGTGAGGGGCGGAATGCGGGGGCGGGTGAGGTGAGGAGAGCGGGGGCGGGTGAGGGGCGGAGAGCGGGGGCGCGTGAGGGCCGGAGAGCGGGGGCGGGTGACGGCCGGAGGGCGGGGGCGGGTGAGGGGCGGAGGGCGGTGGCGGGCGAGGGTCGGAGAGCGGGGGCAGACAACGGAGGCGGGTGAGGGGTGGAATGCGGGGCGGGTGAGGGACAGACAGCGGGGGCGGGTGAGGGGGGGAGAGCGGTGGCAGGTGAGGGGCGAGGGAGGAGGGGGGAAGGGGGAGCGACGGAGGGGGGGCGAGGGAGGGGGGGGCGAGGGAGGGGGGCGAGGGAGGGGGGCGAGGGAGGGGGGGCGAGGGAGGGGGGCGAGGGAGGGGGGCGAGGGAGGGGGGGCGAGGGAGGGGGGCGAGGGAGGGGGGCGAGGGAGGGGGGCGAGGGAGGGGGGGCGAGGGAGGGGGGGCGAGGGAGGGGGGGCGAGGGAGGGGGGGCGAGGGAGGGGGGCGAGGGAGGGGGGCGAGGGAGGGTGGAGCGAGGGAGGGGGGCGAGGGAGGGGGGGCGCGAGGGAGGGGGGGCGAGGGAGGGGGGGGCGAGGGAGGGGGGGCGAGGGAGGGGGGGGGCGAGGGAGGGGGGGCGAGGGAGGGGGGGCCGAGGGAGGGGGGGCAAGGGAGGGGGGCAAGGGAGGGGGGGCAAGGGAGGGGGGGCAAGGGAGGGGGGCAAGGGAGGGGGGGCAAGGGAAGGGGGGCAAGGGAAGGGGGGCAAGGGAAGGGGGGCAAGGGAAGGGGGGCAAGGGAGGGGGGGCAAGGGAGGGGGGGCAAGGGAGGGGGGGCAAGGGAGGGGGGGCAAGGGAGGGGGGGGAAGGGAGGGGGGGCGAGGGAGTGGGGGGCGAGGGAGTGGGGGGGCGAGGGAGGGGGGGGCGAGGGAGGGGGGGCGAGGGGGGGGCGAGGGAGGGGGGGGCGAGGGAGGGGGGGGCGAGGGAGGGGGGGCGAGGGAGGGGGGGCGAGGGAGGGGGGGCGAGGGAGGGGGGGGCGAGGGAGGGGGGCGAGGGAGGGGGGCGAGGGAGGGGGGGCGAGGGAGGGGGGGCGAGGGAGGGGGGGCGAGGGAGGGGGGGCGAGGGAGGGGGG
Source organism: Mustelus asterias (assembly GCF_964213995.1). Classification (NCBI taxonomy): domain Eukaryota; kingdom Metazoa; phylum Chordata; class Chondrichthyes; order Carcharhiniformes; family Triakidae; genus Mustelus; species Mustelus asterias. The sequence continues at coordinate 21,708,751 of NC_135818.1, forward strand.
GCGAGGGAGGGGGGGGCAAGGGAGGGGGGGGCAAGGGAGGGGGGGGCGAGGGATGGGGGGCGAGGGAGGGGGGGGCGAGGGAGGGGGGACGAGGGGGGAGGGGGGCGAGGGAGGGGGGGCGAGGGAGGGGGGGCGAGGGAGGGGGGTGCAAGGGAGGGGGGGCAAGGGAGGGGGGGCAAGGGAGGGGGGGCAAGGGAGGGGGGGCAAGGGAGGGGGGGCAAGGGAGGGGGGGCAAGGGAGGGGGGCAAGGGAGGGGGGGGCATGGGAGGGGGGCAAGGGAGGGGGGGCAAGGGAGGGGGGGGCAAGGGAGGGGGGGCAAGGGAGGGGGGGCAAGGGAGGGGGGGCAAGGGAGGGGCGGCAAGGGGGGGGGGCAAGGGAGGGGGGGCAAGGGAGGGGGGGCAAGGGAGGGGGGGCAAGGGAGGGGGGGCAAGGGAGGGGGGCAAGGGAGACGGGGGCAAGGGAGAGGGGGGCAAGCGAGAGGGGGGCAAGGGAGAGGGGGGCAAGCGAGAGGGGGGCAAGGGAGAGGGGGCAAGGGAGAGGGGGCAAGGGAGAGGGGGGCAAGGGAGAGGGGGCAAGGGAGAGGGGGGCAAGGGAGAGGGGGGCAAGGGAGTGGGGGGCAAGGGAGTGGGGGGCAAGGGAGTGGGGGGCAAGGGAGTGGGGGGCAAGGGAGTGGGTGCAAGGGAGTGGGTGCAAGGGAGTGGGTGC